>NW_014569585.1:188383-209621 GCF_001313835.1 Polistes canadensis
AGAGAGAGAGAGAGAGAGAGAGAGAGAGAGAGAGGAAAGAAGAAGGAAGAGGAAGAGGAAGAGGAAGAAGAAGAAGAAGAGGTTGAAGTGAAGGGTTTGGGGAGGGGGTGGGAGAGGGTTGGGGGTGGAGGTTGAAGCGGAAGCGAAGACGGAGATGGGAGAGAAGCTGAAGATGCCGCTCTGGGTGGTCTTTAATTGACTCGTTCGTTCCTCGCCGATCCTTGGAAACGAACGTGAGAACGTAGTATTGCGTCCTGAAATCCTTGCCAATTTCTTTTTCCCATTGCGTATCTCTATTAAGTTCTTTTTTTTAAATTATTCTTTTTTTCTTTTCTCTCTCTCTCTCTTTCTTATCCACCAATTTACTAATAACAATTTGCTTTTGTTTCCTTGTTTTTTCTCCTTTTTCTTTAATATCCTTCTAATCGAAATACAATCGCTTATATTGTATTGTTAAATATTTTTCAACACATTTTTTAGAATTCGTTTAATTAGAACAACCCCACCCCTGTCGCAGTTTTTTTACCACCGACGTTGGTTCTTCGATGCTCCGATTTCTAATCAAATTTGTTTCTTTTTTTTGGTTCTCTAATCATGATCAAGTATCGGAAATATTCTTCGGAATGTTTGTTAATTGAGGTGTTTTTTTTTTCTTTTTTTACACACACTTGAAGAAACTCATCAGTTCTCTGATGCAATTGAAAACTCGAAATATATTTTTGAATAACTTTCGTTTCATTCTTTTTGTTTCATATTCTAGTAATTATTTAGATTTTAATTATCGACAATGTTTAATTTTTAATTGTTGTATTATTATAATTTACAAATATCCGATCACATTTCGCGATATTATGAACGAAATTTTTAACGAGTGGTCACACGATAACGTTTTTTTACCTACTTTTTCTGTTTTTTTTTTTTTAAATGGAAAAAACAGTTGTTTCCATAGAAGTTCGTAGAATAGTAAACGCAATTTCGAAGACGTTGAAGTACGTTTTAATCTAATCTAATCGTGACGTTGTTTCTATTTTGTTCCAGATAGGGAAACTATTAAGGAGGAGCAATGGCCTTGGAATCATCAAAGTGCAACAACTTTCGATGTTTCTTTGGCTGATTAAGTTCTTCTACCATCTACATTTCGAGTATCCAAGTTTTTCGGAAGATGTTCTTCTTCCTCTATATTTGAAACATTCAAGTATATTCCTATTTGCAAAAACGTGACGGAAAGAGTATTTCCTATTTCTTTAACATCACCGGCGTTCGGGATAAGAGGTAAGAATTTTTTGTCGAATAGTTTTCTAACTCAAAAGGCACGATTTTTCTATATTATCTTTAGAAAAATAAAAAAAAGAAAGAAAAACCAATCTCGTAAAATATTTTCTTTAAATTATTTTACGCACTAGAACGCGTTTATATATTCCATTGAAGAAAATGAGCTTCCGTGTACAGTGAAAACTCAAATTACCGTAAATACTTTATAAATCCGAACGAGAATATTTATTCGATTCTAACTTATTTTTTATTTTCTTTTTCTTTTTCTTCTTCTTCTATTTATCAATCAATATGTTTTATCTCAATTTCACTTGAACGTAAATAAGTTGCTTCCTTTTTCGCAAACTATTACAACAAAAGATGATTATTTATTGTACAAGAATATCTACTGTAATAATAAACGAGCACACCTACTCGAAGTATAAAAGTGCATAAACAGGATTGTCCCGAAATTAATCGTTCAAACTGCGTGAACATATTCTACGAGCGGAAATAAGATAAAAATGAGATATTTGAAATTAGATTTTAATAACCATTTATTAGAAATTTATAATCAAATGATTATGATATTGAAATACGAAACAGTAAATTTAATGGATCAATGAACAAGTTACTGAGCAATCTGATTTAAACCAAAATTCGTGTCGAAAATTTAATTATCCTGTGGAATTTGAATTATTGTGGATTCATGCATGACTGTTACGAGAATTGCATGTACAATTTGGCCTTCCTGTATTCTTGTAAAAATTATATCTTCTATTTATAACGTATCAAATATTTGTATGATTTAAAATAAATTGCGAATAAGTTGAGGTTTGATGAAATAATATTTTTACGTTATTCTGGAAGATAAAATGATTTTACTTGGTACTTTTATTTACTCGGTAAAATAAGAGAATTAAAATTAGAAAGAAAAGTAGAAGAGAAAAGAAAATTAAAAGATACACAAAGAGTGCATATGTGTGTGTGTGTGTGTGTGTGTGTGTGTGTGTGTGTGTGTGTGTGCATGCGTGAGAGTGTGTGGAAAAGAGCAAGGAAAAAATGAGAAAGAATCAGAAAGAAAAAACCAACTACTGAAGAAACGCGTATAAATCTAACAGAAAAGGTGGACGTAGTCCATTACGGGGAAAAAAAAGAACACCATAGGATAAACGGAAAATCGGGAAGTTGCTAGGAGATAAGACAAGAGCTCTTGAGCAATTAGAAATCTGAAAGAAAAGGAAATAAAAAAAGAAGAACTCAAATAAATTGCTTTCTACGAGTGGTGATAATGTTATCGCATTGTGGGTCATTGAAAAATATTGAAAGTTAATAAATATTTTCGAGTTTGTCAAAAGGATTGAAGATTAAGTGATTAGAATATTAGGTGGATTAAATTCGTTGATTTTTCAAATTGAAAATTTAAATATTCAAACTAGTTTGAATAATGTGAAATCGAGTATAGCTACATAAAAATAAAATTGGCATTTGTGAGAAAGTTGACCGATAAACGATAAACCTGGATTCGAGCTTCGATCCTTGTCAATATTTTCACTCCTATATTAATAAATAAACTACTATAAAAAAGAAAATAATATAAAAATTGTTAGAATTTTAATTACATAAATGAAATAAAGAGTAATAATTAAAACTATATATATATGATAAAAATAAAAATTAATCAAACTATAAAAACTAATATACAAAAAACTCCCAAAAGAAAATAAACAAAATACGACCGAATATTAAAATAAAATAAAAATAAAAATCGATTATTTCATACATTGATTGTAGAAATATTATATATTAGAAGTTGAAAAATAATAATATATAAAAAGAATGAAAGATTAAATCGAGCGTTGTTTGGTTTGATTGGTGGTGGTGACGGGGAGGGGGTGGGGGAGAGATCTTTGAGGAACGTGGAAAACGTTAATACAAAGTAAGATAAATTGGTACAAGGATTAAGACGAACGGTGGGCAATAGTTGTCAACATCGAAAATAGCGAAGGGTCAGATAAGAAAGTCAACGGAACAAACGCGTGGCTAACCGAGTTTAAGGATAGGTTGGGGCGGAGGGGGAGGGGGTTTAGAGGTTGGAGGAGAAGATGGTCAAGGGATTAGATTGGACTGGGGTTCACGAAGTATGTGACCTAAACCCTGAAAGGCTAGAACCTTCACCTTGCCTTCATTTGACTCGTAGACGAGTACAAGAAGACAAGTAAAGTTGAACATGTGAATGAATCACTCTAAGCTCCTATTTCTTCCACGAGGAAATAAGATCTTTGTACAACGTTGATATTTACTACAACAACTCGAACACTTCCTGGATGTCTACGAGGTTTATTGGCCTAAATGGTATATTATATTAAAGTGTTAAGCATAAATTATATTATTATAAATAATCATGATATAAAATATATTATGAAATCAATTTTTTACATTTTTTCTTTTTCGAATAAATTTAATATCTGATATAAAAATTAATCAAGTGTGTTAATAAAAAAAAGAAAAAGAAATGGAAGTTTTCGTATTTTAATAATAATTTTTAATATTCTTGGTTTTCTGTCTGTCGATATTAGAAAGGAGAAGTTTTATTCTTTTTTATTATTTATGTAAAAGACTTGTTGAGAGAGAGAGAGTATTATGATGAAAGATAAGTTGAGCCCTTCCTTTAACATTTTCCACCTACAGTTCTGCACATATCTATAATATTAACATTTGTTTTTCTTTAGCTTTACAATCTTTTATCATTCTCCACGCTAACTGCCCTCTTTCTATTACAATATGCAAAAATTTTCCTTTGAGAATCCATGGAATAATGAAACGTAGAATTCGCTAGCACGATGCTTCGGCTTAGAATAGATGCATTCAGTTCGATTCGATAATGCATTCCACTCGTATTACTTCCGAACGCGAGAAATCATTATTCTTTCGATTCTTTTCTCGCGAAAAAGTTAAAAAAATATATCTATCTTTTATTTTTATTCAATTTCAAGTACGAATTTTGGAATAAAGAAGAATTTTTTTTGTAAGGATGACGTATAGAATTTAAATTTCTATCTAAAAAAGAAAAATATTCATTGTCACAAGATTTATATATATATTGATCAAACGGAGAGAAAATATTCCACAAGTGGAATAAAAAAGAAATGATATTTGAAGTTCGATTACAAACGTATTATAACAAACTTAAAACCAACAAAAATTGAAACAGCAGAACAACAGGTAACAGCAGATTTAACGGACCAATGAACAGGTCACTGAACAAACCCATCTAAATGTTGCACCTAAATTTGTTGAAATTTAGGTCATTGCGTACCCATGTATGATTGTTATGAAAATCGAATATATTTCGTCTTGTAAAAGTTGTATTGTTTGTTCAGAATATCCTTGATGAGAACAAATTGTCCATTTAAACTGCATTAGTATATCAATTAAAAAATTCAACTCATTTTCAGTAATCTATTGGAAATAATTCTTGAACAATTGTGTAATGATAAGTAAATTTTTTATCGGTTTTGTAATGTTCTCTAAATGGTGTTTCTGATTATTATAATTGAAATGAATCACGTTGAATACTTTGAGTAAAAGTATTGTTAAATCAGTTTAAGATTCATTCTGAACGTTCACGTTATCCCAGGGCTGTACGAACAACGTGATATTCACTCCTAGGTCGAAATAAACTCAAATAGTATAATTGGGAATGGGTGGTGCTGTTCTTTCAGATAATGTGATGTTACTTATTTCAATTTCATCTGATTACGTCATTGCAATAAAATATCTATTTAACCGAACTTTAGATATTTTAAACGAGAGAAATAATAATATCTCTTGTATATTATAATTTCAGATCATTTGAATTTCGAAATAGGTTAGTACTTAAAATACTTTCGTCCTACATTCGATACGATTAAGTTGAACCTACGTATCATTCGTTCAATCCACGAATAGAAAATTATTTCGACAATTTTTTATTTTTTGCATTTTCTCTCCTACAGCGAATACGATTGAAATTTACGATGTAAAGATCGTTGATAAATTTTGTACATCGAATGCATTTTTCGCTATATTATACGAATTACGATGAGATCAATTTTTCAAGAATATTTAAACATTTTGCAATAAAATCTTTTTAAATATAAATCCACCCTCGTTGAAGATGAAAACTTGAAAGGAAAAAATTAAAAAGAAATATCATATTTTTCACGTTTACAACTGAAGGATTCATTTATGATCGTATTAGTTGAGAATCCCGTGTATATAAAAGCTTCGTGCTCGTCGAGTTAATGGCGTTAAACATTCGTCAAGGCGAATACATTCGAAACTGCACTCGAATACGTCTATGCCAACGAGTTGTGTATACTACGATAGTAAACAAGTTAGTAATTAAGATAATCTATGAGTTAATATCTCGGACCAATTCTACGCCTTGTTTATTCAACTAATAAATACTTAATGATATTAAAAATGATTACTAAACGCTACGATTCAATTAAAAATTATTCCATTATATAAACAAAATATTATATATATATAATCCATTCTATATATACATGAATAAAATAACATTGAAATAAAATTATTCATACAAACTACTAAATAACATGTAGATATATATTTATATAAATGAAATTCCAAGGGAAAATCACTGAAATAAGACGGACGAAGATACGAATGAAGATAAAATTCGCACGCGCGCGTGATCAATTAAAAAGTTTCTCTTTTATATTTATTATATTATATATACGTCCCGTTGGCGCCACTGCGCGTACATATGTGATAGTATACACATACACGAAAGAATGAATGCAAAAGAAAAGGAGACAGAGAGAGAGAGAGAAAGAGAGAGAATAAACACGAATGCAAAGGTATGCATTTTAACGTACATTTAATGCATATGTGTATAACACGTCGTATATGCCTAACTTGTATATAAATCGTATATAAATCGATTCGTTATGTGGGCATCAGAGTATCGATTATTATCTTGCGCTTATGTCTATTTATAGTAACGGGCCGGCTCGTTCCTCTTTGTTGGCGCCACGTTCCCCGACTGGATGCACGGCGTAAACTATACGCCTCTTGTTTCACACATACATATATATATATACAAACACACATACATAGATATATATATTATATAAAATATATATATACATATAAACATATAAACACATATACGATAAAGCTTCGTTTATGCACTATATGTATATATATATATATATGTATATGTATATGCATGTGTATTTATGTGTGCATTTATGCGTGTACACTTAAATACATATATATATGCGTATAGATATTCAGCTTATATAGGTGCCATCAGCTTAACGTGTATATAAACTTCAATGTGTATATGTATATGTATATTCATCTATACGTAAACGTAATATACGTATCTATCTATCTATCCATCCTTAGAGAAACACGGCAGCAAACAAGGAAGTATCATCGAGAAGTAGAACCAAATATGGTTACTTGCGTATTTTCTTCTTCTTCTTCTTCTTTGTGTAACCATCCATATTTTTTTTTAAATAATATACTTTTCGTCTATGCTTATATATTTAATTGAAATTTGTTATTAAAATTGTAGATTTGAATTGTTTACTAATCCAAACAGAATTGATTTTAACATGTAATTTATACTGTGGGAAATGAACAAATGTGTACTGATTTAAATTAATATTCTGGGAAATTAACAAATATGTCTTAATTTAAATTTCTATATAGTGTCTTTTATATAGATGCTTAAAATAATACAATATGTCTTAATTTAAATTTCTATATAGTGTCTTTTATATAGATGCTTAAAATAATACAATATGTCTTAATTTAAATTTGTATTGTATATAATTCGCTTATTAAAACGAATTTTACTGTATAACTATCAATTTTGGAATACATTACGAATAAAAAAGTGACGCGATTCATCGAATAATAACGTTCTTATAATTCTTCGTAAATAATCGTGTAATTGCAGAGTATTGATGACAATGATTCGACTTGACTACTAATAGACCAATCACCTTTTAAAGTGTCTCAATAAAACGAAGCCGTACCTCCTTAATATTCCGATTTGCAGTCGTACAAGGGAACCCGACGCCGAAGCGTTGCACTCGATAGAATATTGAATAAAGTGTGTCTCTGCAGCTACTACCTGCGTGTAGCTTATCGATGCCGTTTAAACTTTCCCTTCTTTTTTTTCTTTTTCCAACACAAGATTTTAACGTTCTTAAAATATAAACTCGATTATAAAAATATTTATTTAAATTTTAAATTTGCGATAATATATTCTCATTTGTATCAGAGTGATACGAATATTTATTTATATTTGATAATATATTCTAATTCATACCAGTGATACGAATATTAATTTAAATTTCATAATATTTTCTCTAATAATCCATACCATAGATGTGTCACGAATACGAAGAAACATAAATTTAATTTTAAAATAATTTCAAAAGACTGCTCTAATAAATTATAAAAATAAAATTTATATTATTTATATTTTATTATTAATTATATTATCGATAATATTAATCAAAATTTGTAACCGAAAGGGTTGAAGATAATTAGAAATATCTTTGATTTATTTTTTTGATTAATCTAAATTATTTTACAATCTTCCACCGTGTACTTATTCGCGTATGGTAAGTTACGAGGTAAATGAAATTGAAACACATTATTAATGAACAGTTTCAGCGTGAGGATAAGGCCACATAAAAGCCGATAGATAGATTGACAGAATTTCAATACCGAGATACATGATCGGATGTATCGGACGTAGAAATTCGCATATTCACTTTCTCTTATATGCCTAATGTATAGTTTTTAGTTGATTGCTAAGCATTCCATTAATTATAAATTTCCAAATGGACGAAAATGTAAGTTGCGTGTTATAGACCAGCTATCGAAGGGAATCCTCCACTTATTTTCAGGTCTTTAATACAAGGTTAATCTAACTTTGTGACATAAATCAATATCGAATGGGTATACGTGGTTGGTTAGTTGCGTGAAATAACACCGTTCACTTATACGATGATATTTGTGGCAGGGTCACGTGCGTCGATGAAAACAAACCAAAATAACTAAATTTACTTTTTATTTGACAACTCGAATATTAATTTGAATATATAATAATTTATTAAATAATTCTGGGAAAAAAAATTTTTCAACGTAGATTTGAAATGTTTATTAATTACTTTTATTATGGTATTAGACAAATTCTATTGAATTTGGTTTACAAGTTTTTTTGGGGGATGGGAAATTTATTTGAAAAAGAATAATGATAATTGGATAAATAATATTATATTTTACAATTATTATATTATATTGTATTTATAATAAATAGAATTTGTAGAATTCTGTTCTAAAAGTTATTAATAAAACCTAAATTAAGTAGCCATTCGCTGAATATTACTCGAAATGGAATGTGCATCGTGCAAAACATGATATACATAATACGTAAAATGTAATATTAATTTTCCGGGTCTCACTATTTGGATATTGTCGCTTCTGGAAACTCACATAGTAGAAATCATTTTATTTCACTAATTGTTTATTCAAATATTACACGGATATAAACACTATAATAAATATATCAACATATGTTTGAAATTATGACTAAAGTCAAACTCGCGAAAAATAGCAAAAATTAATTTTACAATTTATTTTATGATACCAATCATTAGTATTATAAAATAAATTATAAACTCCACAACTATAATATATATATACGTATAAATATTATTGAAAGAAAAATAATATAACATAAGAAAAATACAAATTTATATTTACAAGCACTGATGCAAAATCCTCTGATGTTTTCTACTTTATGTCCAACGATAAACTGATTTATTATGAATTAATAAATCCTTTAAAGTCACTCAAACTAGTTTTTCGCATAACTTTTTCTATAATCAATTACCAATATCTTCAATTTCTAAATTAGTAAATAATCCAACACTTTTTATACTACAGTCTAATATTTAGACAAACAAACGATGGTTTAATTATCGTTCAGTTATAAATTATATTATATTATTCTACCTGTACATACATATACATACATTAATCAATTATTAAAGACTTAACTGTATATAGATAAATATAAAATATTTAGAAATATAAAATCGTAGACGAAAAATCAAATGATGTTTACTCGTTAAAATTAAATATAAGAATAACTGTAAAAATTGTCGCAGTAAAAATGAATTTTTTTGAACGTACGAACACACATGCATATATATGAACGAAAAATTATATTTACTTGTATTTACATAATACGTAAAAGTTAGTATAGGACGTATGAATTAACGCAGTATTCGTAGTGACGTCAATCAAAAATGACATCGATCAGATGAACGTGATTTTAACGCTAAGGAATAAAATATTGGCTAGCATTCGATAGAAAACGGAAACGGATTTTCGATTAACGAAGAACTGGAGAGCGATGAGATTCCGAGAGAGGATTATCGATAATCCATATGTATAATATATATATATAATATATATAGGTATATATATTATATATCACATATGTATGAGCATATGTATATGTGTTTATACATGTACCCTCTGTTGCATCGTCTCTTCGTATACGTCATTGGGGATGTTTCTAGTAAATCGAGGAAATACTGTTAATTTTCGCTAACATGAGAGCAACGTTATAGTAATAGGAGATGTCGAAATCAATATTCAAGAATCTAATATGAATTAAATTATTTCAAAGGATTATAAAAATTATTTATATATATTTATATAAAATATTATTTCCATTGTTATTACAACATTAACATAATAATTTACATGCAAAATTATCTTAACATTCTGACAATATTTTCACTATACTTCTCAGTGATTTATTAAAAATCAGTTATTCAGAATTTAATTTATTTACATTATTTTAAGAAACGATGAAAATTATACGTACACTGTAGACATTGAAATCATTAATCCGACTTATTTTTTTAAAATCGATTGCACCGATAAATTTAGAAACGATTTGTCGTTGTCAAAACGAAATATTAAACAAATCGAATGATGTTTCAAGAGATTCGATCATTTTCTTATGTTCGTAATGCACTTGAATAATTTATTTATCAAAATTTATGACAATTTTTCTACCGGGAACATCTTCTGGCAATTTTTATAAGAAACATAGAAAAAATATATTCAATTAGATGTGAAGAATTTGTACAAAAGTACTTATTTATAAAGAAATTAATACGAAATGCGAATTATAATGCTACTCGTTAGATTTTCTTTTTTGTACAAATAAATTTACGTCAGTCACTTCACAAAGGTATTTATTTTCTCTCATAAATATCCTATTTGTCTGAATTTCCATTCTTAATTCAAATTTTTGGCTTACAAACAAAATATTATTGCAGAAATAATTTAACGTATGCATGAAAACGTGAATATTTGAATGTTCAGATATGTGAAATAAATTGATTTGCTCATTCATGAAACGTTAATTACGTGTGCGTTTTAATGAAATTAAATGTGTTCAGTGTAGGAAATATCAATTAATATTTCGTTTATGGTGATAAGCATTTATATATTGTTCTTATATTACATGTATATTACGTATAAATATATATATTTATACTATAGTTTTAACTATATATATATAGTTAAAACTATAGTAAACATATATAGTTAAAACTATAGTAAACATAAACTTCGAACGAGCACGCGTTCCGCTTAATGGAAAGCTGTTAATAGAAACTTGTTACAATAGAAGACCGTTTCGAAAAAGAATTACCGATGAAAAAGGGTCAATGCAAAGGTAAAAGCATGGACAAGAGCACAAAGAGAAAATTGAGATTGCATTCGTCCTATTGATCGTGAAAATAACCTTTTTTCTGTTCTGCCTATTATTTTCTTTTCCGGCTAACACAATCATCGTTTATTATACGTTCTCGTTTTAAAATAATAAATTCGATGCGTAACAAATATTTATTGCAATTTAAACGCTTATACGGAGTTCTTGCAAATATCAAATAACATTCGGAATGACTGATTGAAACAATAAGAAAAAAAGAAACAAAATAAAACAATTATTTTAATTATTAGTTTTACGTTTTCAACAATATTTTCCATTATTTTTATACTGATATTAAAATAATTGATTTAACCCTTCCGGTACGAGGAAGTTTTCCGCGAAAACGTGTTTTGCGGAATTCATAGAAATCTCGAGTGTAATTGACGCTAAATTTTTTATTCCGACTGCGACGGTCACGGATGTTTGTCGCGGCATTTAACGTGTTTACAAAACATTTCTTACTGTTTATAATTTTTCATTTTTTTTTCTTTATTTGTTTATTTACATGTTTCGCGGCCGGCGCCAGTAAGCGACGGTAGGACTCAGAGAATGTTTCGTGGGTTCCACCAATGGACTGCAGTAGTACCGAAAGGGTTAATTTTTTTTTTTTCTAATTACTTAAATCTTTGAAATTGTTTATCCTTTTTATTTCTTTATATAAAAAATTAAATTTATTGATGTTATATATATATAAATAAATAATATTCGGGATATATCAATCGCAAATATTTATTCTGATTAGATATTTTACTGATGATATTTTAAATATTAATTGAACAATTGTTAAATATTTTTCTCTTCTAAGATAGAAAATAGGTTACCAAAAAAAAATTACTATCCATGTATCCTACTTATCCAGAAGTATACATCTTGATCCGATTTCAAGTCACATGTATAAAACACAGATGAAAAGAAAAATGGAGTTCCATAAACGTGAAAGATACAAAGAATTTATCGATTTTAGTATCTTGGTATCTCTCTTGTTAAAGAGAGAAAATTCCTTTTCTTCTTTCCTTTCTTTCCTCCTAGGAGTATCGTTTTATTTCGCGTTAGAGAGAGGAGAGAAAAACGCGTTCATTATACTCATCGTTATTTCTGAAAACGGGTCTTTAACGGGCCTTTTATACCAGACTTCAATGTAACGGGTGAGACATTTAAAAACAGGCCACTTGAATAACTCAATTTCTATTGGTGATAGCAAAAATACTGTATCAAACTGGACATAAGTACATTGACATAATTTTCCATGTTAATTGTTTTTTTTTTCGACACGAACATGTAAAGGACACGAAAGTCAACTCCAATTTTTTAAATGATACATTTTTCTATATACAATCCAATAGGTGCAGTGAGCTATCCTCAAGTTTCTGTTATTAATCTTTTTTTTTTTTTACATCAGACTATGATAAAATTTGCCTGGATAGAGGACAGGCAAAATAAGGATTGGCAAAGTTAAGACAGGTCAGGTAATATTACGTATACGTAACACGGGAGGATTATATTAACCTCGAAATTAAATAACTTTCGTACGAAACATTTTTTTTCTATCATCAATAACAATCGAGTAGTTATTTTTTGGGTGGATTTTTTTGAAATTATACACCCGTTATATATTTATAAGTAAATATACCTGTATACGTATTTATGTATATGAAGTGTAGAATAAGAAGAATGAAAAACAAATGCCAACGGTGCCTGCCCTACCGGATACGTAATTACTCACGATATCGAAACCTTATTGCTATTCATATAGGAATTGAACGACACGACAATCTTCTATCATAGCATTATATACCTGTTATGAGGTACGAAAAAAGGGTTACTTTAAGAGAGATCATTCAAACCAACGTTACTTATATAATAATTATTTTACTCTTTTATTGATTTTTTATATACTCGTAAACATATATTTGATATAAAAAGTTTAAAGTTTTTATGTTTTAAGATATTATTTCGATTTCAATAGAAATTGTTTTAGGTTATCGAATACTCGCTTACTATTAATCTAATGGTTTCTATTGGAGATTGGTATTCAACGATAGAAAGATTACAATGATGACGATGATTGGATACTTAATCGATTCGAATGTCACTCTTTAACGTCCGATACGTCAAACACATTGGCGGATGAGTTGCTTGGTTTTCCGTGTTGGTAGATATCACATACTAACTGAATATACACCTATGTCAGAGATTAAAGCTGTTACTGTTTGAAGTTGACCTCATCGTTTACGTACAATGAAATTCCTATGAATTTCACGGAGAATTCTGTTACCCGTTTAAATTCTACCCAAGGTATCATCTAATTCTCCAATTTCAAGAGTTTCCTGTTTTAAGATATACTTTGAATCACAACCATGTGATTACAATTTTATGAATTCTTTCAATCTTTCATTTTATTCACTTTTACGAACAGTTCAGTCTCGTTATGTCTAACAATTACATATATTTATTTATTTTCTTTTTTTTTTTTATCGCGTTCGGTTTAAAATGTTGATTTCTTTTTTGCAGGGGATGAAAAATACTAGCGTGATATTTGATAATATTATTTTCGTTCGTTTTCATTAAAAAAAAAAAAAAAAATGCAATCATTCGTTTACATTAAAGGTTTGGAATAATTCATAAGAGAATAGAAAATTTTTCTGTTTCACGAGCGAGGGTGGCATCTACTTTATCGAGGCCGACCAAGAACAGGTCCATTATTATCGTTTAATCGAACAACGCACGTCTATCGATCAATGTCTTACATCTAGCAGCTATTGTAACGATTTCCAAGACGAACATTTTCTATGCCACCCTGCTCTTCTTCTTCTTCTACTTCTACTTCATTTTCTTTAGTCAAGCTATTGTTGCTACGCTAAAGTTATACGATATGCATTGTTTAAATTTATTTCTATTAAAAGTCCAATTAATTTTCCTGTATCTTATTTCACGAACTACGCAAGAGATAATTCACGACACCGTATTAATCTATTTAATTTTTAATTACGTATTGCCATTCAACCGTTTATGTGGGTCTCAGAGGCTTTTAAAAGAAACCGGTCGAAAAAGCCTGAACAGCGTTACAGCGCTTGTCTTAATCGAGTGCGAAAAATCCGAAGCAGCGCGATAGCGCTTGTTTAACGCTACTTCGACGACAGTCATAAATTTTGTCATAGCACTCGAAATCTACTAAGATTTTTCGACACAAAATCTGAAGAGCGCAATCGCGCTGCTTGGAACTCAATCGGTTTAATCATTTTAATGTGTACGCAGTAATTACGGAATTTAATTAAATTTGTCAAAACAATCGAACACATTTGATTTGGAAAAATCATTCTTATATGGCTAATTTTATTATTTAAATATTTAAATTATGATTTAATGGGGACGAGTAGACGTCAGTATTTTTTATGCAAACAATCTTAAATCTTGAAATACTAAAACTTTAAATAACGACTATACAAATATTCAAACTTTAGGGATCCCAAACCCGAATCCATAAACGATTCCCGATCCGAATTCGTTATTTCAGGACTCGTATAACCCTAAATAAATTTCTCATGCGTGAAACGTGTGTTAGGATTTTTTTTTTATTTTTGACTTTTGTTAACGATCGCTCGAATTGTACGATCGACGAGGATAAACTTGTTCATTCATAAAAGTTGTCATGGTTGACCTCGTGAATGTAACGCGTTTATCAGCCGTAATCTTCTACTGCATTCGCTCTTCGAGTGAAACGATTACGTAAGCGGTTTACGACATGTAAGCTCAATGGGTGCTCAAAGAGTTCGAAGAAAAAAAAAATAAACATATTCTTACAATTAGCTACTTTCGCTTTTTCTTTTTTTTTTTATTCTTTAGCTTTTTTATTCGATTCTAAAGAAAGGAAAGGTGAAATAATTCAATTTTAATGGACTACTTTTCGTTCCTTAGATCTGAAAAATGTATTTGGGGTTAGAAGAACGTTAAAATTTATTAGTTTGGGTTGTGTTTTATATTTGGATTCAAGTTTAGGGTTATAAATGTTTGCCAATGCATAACAATGTGTTTAACGTAGCCCTATAATTTATTTGATAAATTAAATTTCATCAAATAAAAGTTATAACGTGTGAACAATTAACGTTTTATACTAGAAATCACGAGAAGATGTAAAATTGATTGAGAAATGTATAATCTTTTGTTTGAGATAACACGTATGAAAACACGTACACGATAGGGAGTCAGTCGTATGATAAGGAAGTCACAAATTGTCTAGCTAGACGAGCACTTCTCGATCGTTGTTCAAATTGTACAATGTCCTCGACATTAATTTGAATAAATGACAAAAATTCAATTTAATAAATCAACACATTGACATATACCGTATTATGTTCCCCAATTTTTTTTTATTAATTCATTTGTTCTTTTCTCATTTCTTTTTTTTTTTTTAATTAGAAATTGTTATTTTATATTTCTAAAAATCGTTAAATTTCGAGAGAATTGTGGTCAACAAAATATACTTCTTCCACTATTTATAAGACCAGATAACATGTGAATTTAATGGAATAAAATGAAAGTGGTAAACTTTAATGAAATAAACAACCTCGTACACAGAATATTCATGCGTTTATATACTTAAATACATGAGCATATAATAATGTAAGAAAATGATAGCGCGTGAAAGTGTAGAAACCTTAAGTATATTACGTATAACATTAAACCTGAGTAAAGTATAATACTGAAAAGAGAGAAAGAGAGAGAAAAAAAGAAAAAACAGACCGTGTGTGCTACTCAATCACTTAAAAAGTTTCGAAAAGACTAGAGAATTCGACGATTGAATTTGAAAATTATCACTGCTCTCTAACGTTATGTGATATTTCACGCGACTAATGCGATAACGTATAAGAGTAGATGTATACATAGGATATATATAATACAAATATATACATATGCATGTACACGTATATATTTGTACACTTTCCTACCGTTGTGCTAATTATGAATTAGAGATTTTATCGATTGATAATAAATACTTTTCATTTAAATAATTGCACATATACACACACATATACACACACCTGTAACACACATACATTATTGTATATAAACGTCGGATTATTTAATAAATCGATATTAGGCATATAAGGAACGAACAAATGAATGGATGAATGAATGAATGAATGAACGAATGAACGCGAATAATACTATACGATGAACTCGATTCAACTTTCGCGTTGTATTTTATTGAGAACTAGATACGTTTATTTTAGAGTTCAAAGGTAGACTACTATCCAAGAAAGTATGAAACTTTCTTTCCTAGGTGAGAGATAAATGCGTTAGGAAGAGAATATCGCTAGAATATAATACGTTTCTATCATATCCTATTTCTCTTTCTCTCTTCCTTCCTTTCTTTCTCTATTTCTTTCTGCCATTTTCGTTTTCATTTTTTGAGATGTTACATTACCGGCTAAAAGTTTTGCATCAGTTGTCAATTTTCATAAAAATCGAGTACACCAATAAATATAGAAACGTACTTTCATTTTTCTATCAAATATTAAACGAATGGAACGATGTTTTAGGAGATTCGACCCTTTTTCTATACGTCCATAATAATATATTTCCATAATTTATATACCCAATTTATGACAACATTCCTACCGAGATCATTTTTGGGCAATTTCAACGAGAAACATGGAAAAAATATTCATCATTGCGAGGATGCCCAGAATATATCACTCTTTCGTTAAAAATAAAAGCAGTTATTTTATGAGAGGAAAATTAGAAGAAAAATACTCCTTGGTTAGTAAAAAAGAAATAAAGAAATAATACGATACGTAAAGGGTATTATCAAAATAAGATTTATTTGACAAATGAATCACCTACGGTATGAATTGAGCCGTTTATTTTGAAAGAGGCATAAGTCACTTTTTTTTTTTTTATTGAAAATGAAAAGATACCATTCAATTGTAATTAGTGTTGCCATTAACTCGATTTTTTTGAAAAAGTGACTTATGCCACTTTCAAAATAAACGGCTCAATTATTATTTTCTTTACAAATATTCTATATGTTTATATAATCAATTAGTTGTTTATCACGTCCATAAATAAAATTATTAATAAATGTGTGTCGCAGGGGAAAGTTGGACAGGGTAAGAATTTGAAACGTTATTTAGATTTTATTGAACGTTTCGTCCCTTCATAGAGACTTCTTCAGCAACTCGATCGTTAAAGTTTAGAGTCTCTTATATATTATTATAAAGACATACATTCTTATATTTGTTAAATAATAAAACTGTACTTAACATCTACAAATCGTTATAACATAAACTGTTATATTTAAACACGTTATCAAAACAATACTTGTTTTATATAATATTTCTGTTGTTATTGGAAACTTTTGTTGTTGATATTCTATGGAGAACATTTCTTCCTGGATGAGAACATTTCTTTTTCTTTTATTTTTGGTATCCCTTTTCCTCGACAAAATCGTTTTCACCTTAGCGTAAAACCCAATGTATATATGCGTGCTATCATGAACGTAATAATAGCGTATACTTTACGATTGTGTATGCATAGTATCGCTTGCAGTAAGGTCTAAGCGTACGTACAGATGTTAGAATAGTAGTGGATGAAAGTGTGAGGAGGTGTAGGGGGTGTAGGAGGAGGAAGAGGAAGAGGAGGAAGAGGAGGAAGTAGAGAAGAAGAAAAAAAAAGAAAAAGGAGGAACAGTCCCTGAGACAGGATACCATTTAAGTGTTCTGTAAATACTGTTACCACGATCGAAGAAACAATCCGCTTTGAAGTTACTCTCTCCGTTCGATAATGCATTTTGTCGGTAAAGGGTACGAGCCCAACGATGGCATCGTTTTCTATCGGTTTTATGTCCGATCTAATAGCCTTTGATGAAGAAGAAAAAGAAGCAAAATATAGAAAAAAAACGAAAGGTAGAGAGAGAGAAAGAGAGGGAAAAAGTTTATTTACTTATATTATATATACGAGTTCTCTTTCACTTACAAATTCTTTGCTTTTAATTTAGCCTAAATATAATATTTTGTTTTTTCTTTTAACTGTCTTTAATGAATTTGAACGTTTTATTTGCGATATATGTATATTTTACCTTGAAAGACCGAAATTGGAGAATGTCAAGATTCACATGGTCGTCTGTTAACACATATCAAATACGTTGGTTAAAGATCGAATATTTGAGTTTATTCTTATACATTAATAATTCGGATATACACTAAGGCACTATGTTAATCTTGACATTCTGCAATTTCGGTCTTTCACGGTAACATATATGTATAATCGATATAATGTTAGAAAGAACTTATGTAATTTAATATTTATAATTATTGGTAGTGAATTAGAGTGAATGCATTAGAAATTTCAGAAGATTTTTTTTTTCAATATCATTCTATCAACGTTGGCAATGTTTAGGCTATTTATTGAATACCGGTAAGTTATGTGGTATAAAAGTTTATTAAAGGGGCAAGTATTAATCAAAACGCTGATAATTATTTTGAAAAATTTTGTAAACATTTTGATACTGTTTTCGGTTTATTCCTAAATAAAAACACAAGAATAATTATTCGAAAATATTTTACATCTTCTATATTTTATAACAATATTCAGTTATTAACCGTTTGAGTCTCAAGCAGTGCGACCGTGCTCTTCAGATTGTGTGTCGAAAAATCTCATTAGATTTCGAGCGCTATGACAAAATTTATGACTGTCGAAGTAGCGTTAAACGAGTGGTATCGTGTTGCTTGAGATTTTTCGCACTCTATTAAGACAAGCGCTATGGCGCTGTTCGGACTTCTTTTTCGATCGTTTTCTTTTAAAAAGCTCTAGAGGACTAACACGGTTATAAAAACTTGACTATAATCCAACATATTGAAGAATTTAATTAAACGTTCAAAATATTAAACGCAATATTTTCCAACAAGCTTCCAACATTTTTCTGTAATATTTCTTTTGTATTAGTTATACCTGATCTTTTTTCTTTCTTCGTGAGATCCCTTTTGTAAAATAAAGTTAATTAACGAAGAAGAATAAAAGAAAAAATAATATTTAATCTTTGTTCAGATAAAACACGTATAATATTTCACGTATTTTACGCCACGTGGAGTAATTGGCGTGTCAAGGTGCAAAATTATACGTTTAAAGATCATCTTAATGTCACTTAGTTGGTACGAAATAGTTCTATTAATAATATAAAGATGATCGCTACATAGTATAAGCCAAGACACGAGAGGATCTTGACACCGTTTAGTTATTTCGATCTTTAGCCAAGCAAACACACACCGGTAGCAAATTATACGAGCCGTTGAACAATAGTTTAGCGTATGCTAATTAAACACGATGTCCATGTCTTCCATTAATTTCTTGCAAAGTCTCGCTCGAATTAATCCGACAAATAAATCGTTTTCTTAACGAGATATCAGACCAATTTTTACTTTTTACGAACATCTTCAATTACTCAAGTCGAGATATTCGTTTGAACAATTTTATGATCAACGAAGAAGAATTAACGAAGGTTCGTTCATGCTCAAATTGGCGATACTTTATTAATATAAATAATTGTTACTTTTTCTGATTAATATAAAAAATTATGGTATCGAGAATCTTCGTTCCCAATAAAAAAATAACATTTGTGAGAAAATTTATCAAAGTCTCAGTATAATTTAAAATTTAAACTAATCATTTGGAAAACAGAAGATTCAGGATAGAGTCCTGATAGTTCACTTATGTCAGAAGAATGATTCAAATTTTGTTCATGGATCTAAAATAAAAAATTAAAAACATCTAAAAACTATTTTAGAAATTATTTAACCCAATGTTAAATTGGCTATTATTATTATTCAATCCTATAAAAAAAAAATTACAATTTGATACAAAACACATATAGCATTGATTCAAATTACAGATACAAAGTATCTAAATAATTTTCCCATACAAACTTGGTTACTTTCTATAATACAAAATTCCACATGGATCAATAATATTAGAAAATGGATGAAATTTAATTAAGAAATCCCTGAAGTTAGCGACCCTCATCCTACTTTCTTTATAATCTTCAACTAATACCCATCGGAACAGAATACAAAGCGAGAAAGAAGAGATTGATCAACGTTCCGACATGGACTTACACAAGCCCTTTCCAACACAATGACGACGAGGATGCCACAGTGGATCCACGACACTAACCAAAAGTCCCTACGACTCTGACTTGTAACGCAATTGTACGACGTTTAATTCGATAAATTAACCTCTGCTTTGGCTCGTCGTCGTCTTCTTCGTTCTATTCTGCTTGTGTATGTGATGTGTATGATAGAGAGAAAGAGAGGGAGAGAGAATAAGATAAAAAGAGAAAGAGAGTTTGAACCGAACACCGGCAGGAAATCTCTTCAATCTGCTCTGATGCGTCTCGTTAACGAGTGTTTGTTTTCTTCCGGCCAGCTTGAATCGCTTGGCACGCATCATTCTTCTCGCACTCTTCTTGATCTTTATCGAGAAGAACAAGATTATACAAATAATATTTATATTTATATTTTTTTATACAATTTTGTCTATTTGAATAAATAATTAAATCATTTTCTTAACCATTGATTTTACACAATTTTCTTTTTAATAATTATATATTCTTTCCTCTCGAAAGATGTATTCCTTAAATAAGATGATTTAAATTATATATTATAATATATAATCATATATAAATAAATTATATATGACTATATATAATTGTATATATTTATTTTCAATAAATTTTTATTTCGTATGTGCAATTGAAATATAAACAAATTCTCCACGCATGTAATATGTGGACCCAAATTGCAGAAAATAACTCAACATTTTTATTTTGTTGATAAAATGGTTAGTTAAATATTCGTTCAATCTTGAAAACACATATTTGTCCATTTGCATAAATCWTTTTCTTTATGATTGATTACAATTTTTTCCTTAATAATTACATGTTTATTTCTCGAAAGATATACTTGTTAGATAAAATGATATAATAGATATTTAAATCATGTCAATAAATTTTTATTTCATATGCAATTGACATGTGAACAAATTCTATACGCATGTAATATGTGGACCAAAATTGCAGAAGATAACCCAACATTTTTGTTTTTTTTAGATAAAATGATTAGTTAAATATTCGTTCAATCTTGGAAACACATATTTGTCCAT
>NW_014569585.1:210761-252748 GCF_001313835.1 Polistes canadensis
GAATTATGTCAGTAAATTTTTATTTCGTATGTGCAATTGACATATAAACAAATTCTACACGCATGTAATTTGTGGGCCAAAATTGCAGAAGATAACTTAACATTTTTGTTTTTTTTAGATAAAATGATTAGTGAAATACTTGTCCTAACAGATAAATTCATAAGATTAAGCATGACAATTTGTCTTTTGTTTAATCTAACTTGGTTTAGTCACGACGATTTAACAATATACCCGTTGTTACTAGTGCGGTTTAGGTAACATTACGTTCAACAAAATTTGACAAAAAAGGGAATGAGGAACGAAGTAGAAGATAAAGCTTCAAAGGATACTTCATTTTCCAAAGTGCTGTAACAATTTTATAGATGGAAAACTACCGTTTCGCAGTTTTTCTCTTTCCACTTCCTTTTTTCTTCTCCTGTCTCTCGTACCCCTCCTACTACTTTTTTTCCACCTTCTCTTTACAACTCTCTCACTCATCTAACTTGTACGTTTAATCAACGACAGCGTGACCCGAGGCTGTTAGCTTCTTCATTTTTACGATCTTAAATTCTTTCCTGTTTTACTTTACTCTCTCTTTCTCTCTCTCTCTCTCTTTTTCTATATCTCTCTCACTGTTTTGAGCAGGATGACTTGTAAAAGATTTCATCGTGGGTGGTCTAAAAATATGAATGATAACGAGCAATCGATACGCAACTCTGACCTCGCTCTCGAAGCTCAATTATTGCTTAGCCACTTTTTATGTAATTATCTTTCTTTTCTCGTTGTTTCTGTTGTTTTTTCTTTTTTTTTTTTTTTTATATATTGTTCTTGTTAATTTTGTTTTTTCTTCTTCTTATGTTAATTCCAACGAAGTAGGAAACAAAAAATTGTTATATAAAATAATTGAAGTGTGGTGGCGGGGGAGGGAAGAAGAAGGGAGGGGAGATCGAATTTTTATATTTCTTTATATTTACGATTTTTTTTCTCTCGAGGAAAAAGAAACCAACAAAAAGAAAAGAAAAGTAATCGTTTCACGGAAGGATAATAAATTCCAAGGATTTTCCAACGCTTTCGAGAAAAAGAGATGATGAAAAAGAGGGGAAAAAAAGTTTCTCTAAAGTGGGAACAAAATAATGTAATTAAAATGAAATACGCGACAGAGTAGAATGCTTGTTGTGTTAGATTTAGTACGGGGATACTCGATCATATTTTTTTCTCTTTTTTTTTCCTTAGCGAGCCGTCATATTGGCACCGATTGAAAATATATTACCAAAGGAAACATAGTCAGTCATCAGATTGAAGTAAAACAATGGGTGTATTTAAACATTAATACGATTTTTGTTTGAGTTCGATTGTTCACCGATTGTTTACAAGCCCGTACAAATTTTAAACGATGACTGAAGCTGATGACAAAAAGAGAAAATAAAAAAAATGGTCATTGAGTCGGAAATACGATTGGCGTATTTAAAACTTTCGGTCGTGCGAAAGTTTGGGCTTGCGGGGTGGATGACAAGTGACTGGCAGTGAATTTTGGGTTGTAAAAGAGAGACAAAAAAAAAGTAAATTCATGATTGGGCGCGTTAGGTTGCGTTTGACATTTTAAAATGTTGCCAGGCCGCGGTATGAGTATGTGACTTATCTACTATATAGTAAGTAAATATAATATACATGTGCAATAATATGATGTAGCTTGTAAAAGCTAGGAAGGAAAATACAAAGCAAAGGATGTTAGTGGAAAGGGAAGAAATTCCCAGTGCAAATACGAGAGAGAAATTGACTCTCGGAAGCGTTCGAGGTACTGGGTAGTATAATCTTGTTATTCCGAGAGCGTTGCGTATCGTCGCACTATGCACTATCACCTCTGTCATTGTAAAATGTATATCGTTTCTTGGTATCCTATCAAACGATCTTTCATCATTCATTTTTTTCTTTTTTCTTTTTTTCTTTTTTTCTTTTCTTTTCGTTTAATGATAAATAATGAAATATACTTATAAATGATTTAATTGTAAATCACATTATTTCTATTTTATTTAATATTTATATTCTTTTGATATTTTTTAATTTTATATCATATTTTTAAGTAACAAAGAGATTTAAGCAATAAATTGATTTAAATTAAATAAATGAGAAAATATTTAATAAATAAATAAATATATATATTAAATAGAAATTTTCTATATTTTTGATTTTTTTATAGAATTATTTTCTGTTATTATTTAAATATAATATTACACTTACTTGTAATATATGTTTTTAATTCTTTTTAAAATTAATTCACCGTTAACGAATCATTTTATAATCCTTTCCCCGTTATCGACGATTTCTGATTAAAATTCTGCTTTGCTTAATCGTCCATTTATTCTTTTCTAAAAATAATATTAAATCCGTGCGCCAAATTGCATAGAAAATTAAACACGAAAAAAAGAAAAAAATTTTTCTACAAAAGATAAAAATTTTTAAAAGGGAATGAGATTAATAAATTTCCTTAACTCATCGATGCATTTGAGATTACAAGAATACTATCAAAATCCTAATCTGTGTTAAAGATGCTTGTTGCGTTCATATCAGAACCTAAAGGTAGAAACTTAGGGACGTTGATTTCAAACTGCAATAAGATCCTACATCTCGGGAAAGTTATTTATCTTAATCGGAAGAGAAATCTCGGTCAGTGTGGTTGCCGTCAAAGCCAAAGTTATAAAACTGTAGAAATTCCAATGAAGAAACTTGCGTTAAACGATAATAAAAAATGGTCATTAATTTCAAAATAAATTTGAATGATTTAGTCAAATAATTTCTATTTGAAATAAATCGATAAATAATGTTATTAAAAAGAAAAGAAAAATAAGAAAGTCAGTAACGAAATTTTCTTTTTATTCCACGCGAGACACTTAATTAATTATAGTTCTCTAGATAATTATTAATGATGCTCATTTGAATTAGTGATGATCAATTAAAAGGAATTAAATGAAAGAAGACTATTTTGTTAAAATTCTTGTTCATTTCAATTGACAATGTAATAAGAAAACGCGTGTTTGTACGTGTAAATTTAAAATTGCATCGTCGAATGATCGAAAACGCCAATATACGAAATTGACAGCACAAACATGCGTGTTAAGAGATAGATATGACACATAATTCTGTTTTAATTCGTCATACTTAAACATTAGAAATATGAACCTTTGTTGCATCCTCTTATATATATAGATAAGTATATTTTAAATATTTATATTATTTTTATATTTAAAAAGAAACACAAAACACAATCTGAAATTCAATGAAACCTACGTTCATTAGATATGCGTAGCAAATAAATGATACATTTAAAATAAAAACGAAAAATATTGAGTAGCAGAATCGGACGGAATAGATATTGAAATGCAATTACAATATGTTGAAAACTCGGCGAACGTCATATACGATGTTTTGAATGTTAATGTTTTTCCAGAGCCCGATCGAGTGCGTATTTCGTATTTTTATTTCTATTTTTCTTTTTTTCCCAGTTTTTTCTTTTTACTCGATTTTATGAAAAACATGAATCGCTCAAATTCTCGAACCAAAAGCTCTATTCTCACGAATAAATTCGAACGTATAGTTTATCGTTCGATTACGTGATATTAAATTCTTCTCTCAACATTTATCCGCATGTCAATTACGCGCGCGCACGTGACCGCACGCGCGTGTATATGTGTGTGTTGCTGTTGTCAAAAAACATCATTGCGTATGCACTACTATTTGATTTCGAAAGATATCAATAGGGCGAATTTTAATCAATTGTTTTGCATTTAGATTTTGATTGAGTTTTAGTATCGATTAATGATTTTCCGTATTATTATTATTATTATTATTATTATTATTATTATTATTATTATTATTATTATTATGATACAATTTTCAATTAAATTTCACGATAAAATAATTATTAACAAGAATGCACTTTATAATAAATATTTTCAATACGTATCGTAAGCAATTGAGAGTTTGTAATAACAAAACTAAACTGATGGTTTTAAATGATTACCGAGTCAAGTGTTATATTAAAAACATGATACTTACTTTCACTTTTTGCGGTTTTATTTCGTAGAACCTTTTGACGCTAAATTACGATCGGTTTAAAAGGTCGCCGTTGTAAAATATAGCCGTCCCCTTTCTTCTCAGAAAATATTGCATATTTTTTATTTAAATCGTTAAACATTTTTCTCTATTTTATATAGGATGTCTTGAAATTTATCGACTAAACTGTGGGTGCATATTTTTCAATTGGAAATAAAACAAAATAGGTATGCTCAATGATCTGTTCATTGATCCGTTAAATCTGCAGTTATCCGTTTCAATTTTATTTCGTTATCAGATCGTAATAAAGTGTTTCTAATAAAACTTCATATATACCATTTTTTTTCCTTTCTTTTTAATTATAAAATATACTCCCACAGTTTAGTCATCTTGTATATTCATTTCGTGTAAAAAAGTACATAATAAAATGAAGAAAAGGGGTAGATAGAAAGTTGATGGAATTTTTGTGTACTCGAGGTTTATGATGAAAACGTAAAAACATAAAAAGTTCAGCATTTTGCTTGAATATTTCTAAAATATATATAGGGTGAAATAAAATTGGCTTTCCCTATAAGATTTGGATTAGTTATAACCACAGTTGATAGGGACAGTTTACTCAAGAATTTGGATATCAATTGGAACATATTATATGAACGAATTCAAAAAATTGTATAAAAGTGTAATAACTAATTATAATTTGTTTCGTATTATACTAGGAAGAGCAACTTTTTTTTATCTCGTTTTGTATAAAAAATAATCAAGTTTAAAAAATTAATGTAAATTCGTTGTATTATGAAGTTAATTAAAACTTAATTTGACGAGTTACTACGAATTTATAGTTAAATGAAAGCTTTGAATCTTTCTTCAAAAATACGTATTTCCCTTTTTAAGAAGGTTTTTCCTTTCTAGATAACGGTAATTTCTAAATACAGAAGGAATTAACTCACTTCAATCGATGCAACTTTAATTACATTTCAAACGTAAATGCATATTATATTTGCATAATAACGAATAATTATTCTCAAGTTCTTGTTAGCCGTTTATACAACAACAAGAGGAAACGGTAAACGTTTCAGTTATAAGAGAACTTCCATTAACGTTTAAATTCAATAATAAAACAGAATTGAGACGTTTTAATAAGAAAACACAATGAGTAGAGAAAACTGCCAATAAAGGAAAAGGGTATCTTCACATTTCGATGATTTTCTACGCTTCGTAAACTTCAATTTTCTTCTTCCGAATTCGTCTGATTCGACCTAAATTGAATTTATTGACTTTCGATTTGATTCGATAAAAAGACAACCTTTTTCTGTTTTGTGTCTGCCATGTTCAACAAATTTATGCTATCGCAATCATTGACATTTATTTTTATCGGATTATTTGCTTTGTCACTTTTGTTTTCACCCTTTCAACTCTCTTTTCCTTTCTTTTTTTTCTCTTCTTTTTTGTGATGACATTATGAATGATAGTTTAAAATTAGTTGTAAAAAATTTTTGAAAACATAACTCCAAAGGGCGCCTGCAGTCACAGCAAATTTATTATAAAGCTCATTTGATTCTATACAGGATCGTAGATGAGTATAAAAGAAAAAAAAGAAAAAGATAAAAAGAAGAAAAAAAACATGGACATAAAAATCTCGAATACTATTGCAAATGCGAAGGTAGTAATATAATTCTGTTGAATCGAAAATAAAATGAATAATGATGATGAATCTTGTAAAATGAAAAGGGCGAAGAGAACAATGAGACGAGATTTAAATTGTATGAGGGTAAAAAGGGATAGGAGAATAAAGCTTGATTTTAATTTAATTAGAATTTGTCCTTTGAAGTCATCTTTGGCTTTGCAAAATTGAAAAGTGTTGTCGAAGGATGGAGGATGATATATAAATATTCCTGTTTAATAACTAAAAGGAACGTTTCAATACAGGAATGATATTAATAGCATCGCATAAATATATGAAAAATTTAGAAATGAAACTCGTTTTAATTAAATATATATTTTGCAAAGTTTTCGAATGACAGTTTATGAATTTCAGATCGGAAAAGAAAATTGTATAATCTGAACACGACAAATTTTATCCGCAAAATATAATACATTTTCATATATATACGTATATACTAAACCTACAAGTACTGTAGGATTACGTATGCATGTAAGTTTATATATCTTAAATCTGATCATAGGTAACATTATCATAAAATTCACATTAAATTCAGAAGAGTGACATACGAGCGATAATATTCAAGATTTATTTGCTGTCGTCGTTGAACGGTTCACATCATTTCGCTACATCTTGACAGTTACAGGAACGAACGATGTCGTTCGAATTCTCCTAAAGTTACTACGATCAAAAATGAAAGAAAGAAAGAAAGAAAGAAAAGAAAAAAAAAAGGGAGGACTCGTTCGACCATCGGAGAACAACGACCCAATTTATTTTCGACGTTGGTAATTCATTCGATTTTTTTTCTAACTTGTATGAACTTCGCGTTGAGGAAAAAACTTTCCGATACGATTGATTTTCAATCGCTAAACGTTAAAGTTAATCTTACGCGATTATTGATGGTGTATTTCTTTTGAAAATTGTTTACCAAATGAGAAAAAAGAAAAGAAAAGAAAAGAATGGAAAGGAAAGGAAAGAAAAGGTAAAAAAATTAACAGACAAGTATGATAAATGAAAATGTAAATTTTTTGATGGAATGAAATGCAAGGAAGAAAACAGAAAAAGGAAAAAATAAAAGGCAAATTTGTAGGTCGTCAAAGTTTTCTCGTGGCAATCGTGTTTTTTAAATCATTATAATACGCGTTGTAGATTTAAACAGTACCCATACGATAACGTAATTATAGCTGTTTATCAAAATATTTGCATATATCGCTAGACACGTTATACCAACCGACCACTATTTTCAGATTTACCAAACAGGATAAGTTGAAACATAGTGCCAACTACTGTTCTTTTCCATGGAGACGCTTATAGACCACGACTATCGATTTTTCTAAGTGCTCTGTGCTTTCTCTTTCATAGTTCAAGTTGGTATTAAGGAGAAAAGTTTTCTATTCTACCTTAATACAATATTTCTCTTATATAAAGTATAAAAATATGTGTGTGTGTGTGTGTGTTAATAAATTTGACACTACAAAATAAAAAAAAAAAGACAGACGAAATTAATTTTGTGATTCTTCATTTACACAATTCAATTCTATTTAAAATATAAATCATAAAATATATTTAATTTTCACAAAATTAGTCTTTTGTCTTAATTATAGATTTATGCGTATATACAGGGTATTCCAAGATTTATTGATTAAACTACAAGAACATATTCTACAATTAGAAAAACAAGAAGAAAAAAAATGATGTTCGATTGCAAACGTACTATATATATTATAAAGTTATAAACGAATGAAATGGAAAACAATAAATCAACTAACCATTTAAAACAAATATATTTAAAATACGATGAGCTTTATATACAGTATTAGTGAAAAATTTGTGAGAAAGATTTTTCAGTGAATAAATAAAATAATATCGGTCGTAATTAATGGTGGTATGATATTGTTTCTATACAAAGAAGTAGTTAGTAGTTGATTAATGTATAAATATAATATAATGGAGATATTATCGTGCAAGGTAAAGGACCTGATCTTAAAAGGGATGATCGTTTCTTAGCGAGAATCAAAGCCAAGATGCATCTCGTTATCATCGTATCTAATCATGAATTAATAGAGCGAGAAAGACGATCGTTAAGGGGAAACAATATATATATATATATATATTGTCCCATAAATCGGACAATATAAGAAATACATAAAAAGTATTTTATATAATATAAAAAAAGTGTAGTTTTATTACGTATAAGAAGCCTGAAAAGTTCTGAGTCTAGCATGCGAAGGGTTCAAAAGTTCAGAGCCTATCATGCAAAGGGATGCAAATTTTTGTCATGATTTTTGAAAGGTTTCGTCAAGATTTGTTCATACTAACACGGAACAAATGGAAGTAATATGTATAGGAGGGGGTTGAAAAGTTCTGAGTCCGACCTGTAGTGGACTATAATAGAATGACCTATTTTATATATATTTACATATATTCCGATATATCGTTATATCTTTAACTTATTCTTCTCGTTTAAAACGTAAACGTAAGGAAAAAGTTAAAAGAAGCAAGAAGAAAATGCAAAGGAGAAACGAAAAAGTCTTTTTAAAGCGTTGCAATTTCAACTTCCGTTTCCTTTGACATTAGAAAGGAGAGCTCTCGGTCTCCCACACGATTCTCGTTTAATTATCTTACTCTCTAACAGTTCTCAAAGGAATAAGAAACTGGCAAAGAAAATTTATTAACCCAATCGAATAATCAAAAACTAAAATTATACGCTAGAAATGAGATTCCTTGTAAGTTTGTATATTCTTCTATTTATTTCTCCATTATATTTCTGATTTTGAATACTTTTTAGATTAATTTTGAACAGTCAAAATATTATAAATCATTGAATTATAAACAATCAAATATTTCAATACAAAATACTAGTTATTTTTTGTTAATCAAATGATAGAAAAATCGGCTATAGAAATAATGTCGACAATATTTCAACATCTGTTAAATTTTCATTTCGAATAGTACGATAATAAAAAGAGAGAATAGAAGACTTAGACAGAATAATCATTTCTCAGATTACGTTTGGATCTCAAAATCCAAAACCCAATGATACGAGACATACGCATAAACCAGATAGCAATTCCTAAATTATACATAACAACAAAATTGAATATCAAACTAATAAATAACATTCTCTCTAAAACAATATTTCTAAAATCGAAAACTCAAATATTATAAAATATTTACGAATAACATAAAACCTGATCACAAAACTCGAACGATTCCGTATATCCTAATAAACAAATAAATTCAAAACAAAGGACTCCAGTAGACAGTTTAGTTATTTCAATCGGTCTTTCAATTACTTATTAATGTTCGAAGCAACAAGAGTTCATTTAGGAAAAGGCCAAAATACATAACGTTAACAACCTGCATATAATCACTATGGCATTTGACGAGAACGACAACTACGACCACGACCACGACCACGATTACTACGACGACAACGACAGTCGAATAGGAGGAGGACGTTGACGACGACGCGTTAGGAATTTAATAGAGCAAGGTGAGTATTTGCGAGAATGTAAACGTCGAGGTTGTGTCGCGTACCGTAATACGTTTCAAACCGGGTATCGACATAACGCAATTCCCACGGAAGTTGCGAACACGCTCGTCGAGTCACTCGATATGTAAAAACGTATTAGGCGTGAATGCACGCGTCTCTGACCGATCGACAGACCCCCTCCCCCTCCCCCTTCCCTTTATCGTCAACACCTCTCTCTCTCTCTCTCTCTCTCTCTCTGTCTCTGTCTCTGTCTCTGTCTCTCTCTCTCTCTCTCTCTCTCTCTCTCTCTTTAACGTTTAACACGTTCACTTCTGTCGGTACGTTACGTCGCTTTCTCGGTGCAAGGATTTCGACGTGACAAGAAGATTGAGTCCTTCTCACCCTTCCCGTTAACATTATAAACGCTTCGTCACGATCCTACATCTACGCTTTCCTATTACACTACGAATATATCCCAGTCATGTTTCCAAATTAGATTAAATTCTATTTATATTTTATTTAAACGGTGGTATTTCTTTTTTTTCAGAAAAACCACGTTCCTATCATTTGCCAATATATAAATTATATTTTATTTAATATTAAATTTACTGAGGTTTATATATATATATATATCTATTTCTATCAGGTTGAATCAAATGTTGCAATTAAAATAATTCATATATTATAATATATTTTACGATGTATGTATAGCAAAAACAAAAAAAAAATATATATATACTTATATACATAACATTTATATAAGATGAATGTCTTGATCAATTTAATCTTGTAAGAAATTTAGATCAAAATTATACAACCCTGTGTGTCAACGTTTAATATTATAATAAAAACACGAAGAAATAATTTTTTACAAATTTCGACAATTATGATAAAAAAGATTTTTCAATTATCGAAAAAAAATTCAGTGTTAAAAAAACGTTATATTTATTATTGTTTGAATCGGTTTATGGGAGAAAAGATGAATAAATGAAAATATAAAAAGAGATAGGAGAAAACTGAAAAGAAAAGAAATGAATGAGTGGTGCCCTTTCTCGGAAAGAAAAGCCCTTTAATGTTTGAATGCGTGGGCGTTGAGGTCGTCTTGGCAGCTTCCTTCGTTTCAGACTTGAAGCGATCGTGCGACGGAAGTGCTATGGCACCGTCAAGAGGATGTCACAATTAATGCTGACCGGGCCTCGTTAGCACGTTTCCTTTTTCCCTGACTCATCCCGATGGAAGTCATCGCATCGAGGAAACGGAGATGGGCATCGTCCAGAAGCTGGGAATAGGAAGTAAAACACTATGAAACCATACGCGCACGAAATAGAATGCGAAAAAACCCAATAAACAATCTTATTCTTACGTATTATTCTTTTTTCTTCGGGAGGGGTGGGATAGTGGTGATATAATAATCACGATAATTGATGAGTTAAGAACAAGTTATAGTAATTATAGTCTGTTGGTTGTATTAAACAATATATTTGAAGTAATTATGCGATGTTTTTATTAAATATGATTTCTATAGAATCAATTGAAATTTTCAATGTGATCGGTAAATATTATTTATTAGTATGAGACAATGAAAACTAGTATATGAAATAATTAGTCTATTGATTGTATTATAAAATATTTTGATTGATTATGCAGCATTCCAATTCCGTGATTTAAAAAACGTATTATAAAATAGAATTTATAATTTGTTCGGAAAATATGATTCAAATAATTACGAATCTTATTTTTCTCTCTCGGGAATATTAAACTCGCTGAAGCTTTTTAAATTCCATGTATCATTTTTATGACATCATTTTCATTTTAAAAGAACGATCAATACGCAATCAATTATTAAAAAATTAACTATTAAAAAAGCAAAAAAGAAGCAATATATTATGATAGATGATAACGGAAACAACATCAACAAGAAAATGATTAGTTAAGAAAAAAAACGGAAGAAAACAGCACTTATTAGACTATATTATAAGATTGAATTCAAGAATTCAAACAAAAACAGGTTTAATATTATAATAAAAACATCAACAACATAACGATCAGTTAAAGTTTTTTAATCTTCGAATAAACTGGCACAAGTTTTTTTCTACGATCTATGGAATAATTTAGCAAACACGAACTTATTTAATCGAAATAGTTCAAACATTTAAGGCATCAGAAACAAATTCATCGGATATTATCGATCCTTGTCTATTTCTAATTTTCTTCCCTAGCTAGTTTCCTCCTTCTCGTCCTTCGAAATGATGAATTAATATTTGACATGTTTCCTGTCTGTCGAAATTCATCGAGGTAACCAAATACATTGATTTACACAAATAAATTAAATTTTATCATTGAATTGTTTCCTATTCCGTTATTGACACAGATTAAAAAAGGATTTAGCTATGGTAACATGATAGAGTTGGGATTCCGGTTAAAATGAATTTCTGTACTGCGTTCGATAGACAACAGAAAAAAATCAATGAATAATAAAATACGAATTTTGTGTTTTTCAAAATTGTTCGATTCAACGATATAGAATATCCGAGTTGAAAGTGTATCGAAGCGTAAAAAGTACCTTGTACACTCGTTTGCAATAAATGTGTATGGAAAATGTATTGATGCGGCCTCGAATTTATTCATCCTCATAAATGGAGCGCAAAAAGTGTGAATATTTTTTATTATTTAAAAATAAAAATAAAAATAAAATATAAAAAATATTCTTACAGATCCGAGATACTTTGAACGATTTATCTACATCTTTATCATTCGCTTATACTAATTATCACTTACTGTTCAGTATTTCAAAACAAAAAAATAAATAAATAAAGTAAGAAAGAAAAAACAATGATTAGAACTCGTAAAAATAGCTAATTGCGATTCACAGAAATATACGATATTTTAACTTATTCAATAGTTTTTAAATAAAATTGGTCTCTTAAGTTTAATTAATACGAAGCTTACTGTCCGATCGGAAAGATATCGACCGTTTCGACAGGTTTTAAGTTTCCAAATCATATTTTAAATATATCAATAATCTTATATAATAAATCAAACAAATTCTTACCCTTGCAAAAGTCTATTGTCATACAGTCATATAATCATACAGATGACGTTGTCCTTTGATAGTCCTTGGTCTTCCGGTCAGTTATTTTTTCATTCTTGCATCAGGTTGTTGCATAACTGCATTATCCAATTAATTACAGGTTTTTGGTAAAAAAATGTTTGATAAGAAATATCCACACTCACTGTCTTATTAAAAAATATTCGCGAAAATAAAATCGGCATTGCACTTATCAAATTATCGAACATTATTTTAACATCATCGTGACTTCTCGCGTTTTTTAACGATGCTTTAATTAATAATATTTCAATAATTAATCGCGTCAGATGTACTTCGTTTTATATACGATGCTTGCACATATACACGTATACATGTATATATACATCAATCTTACAATTAGTATACAACAGTATACACACACTCGCGCGCATATATGCATATCAATTGCATAGCAAGAAAACACAATATACACGTATATACGCGAAATAAATTAAATATTTTTCTAATATCGTTTTTACATCTTCCGACCTTTCAAGATAGAAGACTAACAATGAATTTGAAAACAACTACGCAATATACTCGACGAATATCGAATTACTTTCCGAATAAACACGAAGGTCAATGTGTTTACAAGTTCGACATAGAGATGAAATTTTTAATAGAATAAAAGTGAAAACATTTAAATATATAAACACTGTTTGAAAAGTGTGGAATGCCAAAATAAAACATTCAATGACCCAATATTTTACTTTCGACTAGTTTAACCTCTCCTTCCCCTTCTCTTCTCAATCGTCATTCTTTTCTTTAAAATATTTATTCTGTATTATTTATCTTCTCATTAATATTAAACAATTTCGATCTGATATTTTAATAGATGAAAATCTTCAACTTGAAGTCATTATTGGCCAGGAACATTAAAATAAATGTATTGTAGTTTAAAAAATCGAAAATATTCATTGAGTACATTAGAGTTTGCAATATATCTTAAATGAATGTTAATTAATCGAAAAGAATGCATATTTTAATCTAAAAGTACAGAGTATAAGTTAAACGTACCGTTCTCTTCGAAATCCAACGTTAAACTGTTTTATTGTCTTTTATGAAACTCGATTAAATTTCATCTATTTATTTTTATTTATATGACTTTTCGAATCAATATCTTAATAATATTCTGCAAATTTTTATGCAATTGAATATATTGTATGTTGCAGATGTTTTACATATTCCTGATAGAATTTTTTCCATATGATTTGCATATTTTTTTATACATTTTTATTGCACAACAATCGACCGATGAACAAAAACAAATAAAAATATATATGCATATAGTAATTAGTATATAATTGTAAGATATAGTTACGATGAACACCGGAGCAGAAAAAAACGATAGAAGTGATATCTCATAAAGTATTATTTTGATTGGTTTACATTAATCGCGATTATCATCGTTTCTAATATATTTACTGTAATGTTTTTTATATTACATTTTATTTTAGATTATTTTTGATAATTGGAAAATTCGTTCTTTATTTCATTCATTTATATTATAACATATTAAATATATTTTTTATTACGAATTATTTCATGAATATCTTATCACTCTCTAATTATAATATAAATATATCGTTATAAATTATTTCGCGAATATTTTATATTTCGAATTTGATTTTATTATATGATATATTAGGTCTACCGGAAAGTTTTGTCCGATTTTTTCTCCTCAAGTTTCAGTCGATACAAACATGTTTATTTGAGTCATATATGACTATTTCTTGTTGTCATTGCATTTATACACATGTATTCTCCTAAATAAACTGAAAAAAAACCTTCTTATGTCATTGGGCAGAGAGAGACGATCGTTAAAACATGACTACGAAAAAGTTCATTTACGCCACTGTACTTTGTACGAGCTCCAACAAGGAAAAAATGCTACAGAAGCGTGCCGAAATTTAGTATAAGTTTTTGGTTTATATGCAGTTTCAGATAGAACGTGTAAAAATTGATTTAAAAAATTTGAAGCAGGTGATTTTGACCTTAATGATAAGCCACGTTCAGGACGGCCGTCATTGATCGATGACGACATTATCAAGGCTATGATAGAGCAAAATCCATTTTTGATAACGTCAGATATTGCAGAGAAGCTAAGTTTAACTCAACAAACCATTTCCGACCATATTCGGAAGCTAGGATTGGTCTATAAATATTGCAAATGGGTGCCACACTAGTTAAGTGAAAAAAATTAGAATGACCGAGTCGTGATATGCACATCTCTGCTTGCTCGGTACAAAAACGAATCTTTCTTTGACCGGATGATAACTGCTGATGAAAAATGGATTACATACGACAACATCGTGAGTATATGAGCATATTGCGAGACCGGAAAGACTACCCTTTCCCCTTCTAATCCGAGCTTGAACCTGAAGAAGAGAATGTTGTGTATATGGTTGGACATTCAAGGACCAATACATTATAAGCTTCTGAAACCTAATGAAAAGCTACATTTGGAGAAATACTGTAAGCAAATAGATGATTTAAATAAAGAAATAAGAGAAAAGAGGCCAGCAATGTTCAATAGAAAGCACATCATACCGTATTTTGATAATGCCTGACGACATGTTTTTTTGGCGACTCGTCAGAAAATCGCAGACCTAGGCTGGGAAATTCTGTCACATCCACCATGCTCCCCAGACCTTCCACCCTTCGATTATCACTTGTTTTTCCCGTTGCCAAATTTTTTACAGGAAAAAAAATTCAAAATTGAAGATGATGTAAATCAAGCACTAGTTGAGTTTTTCGCCTCTAAAAAAAAATTATTTAAAAAAAATGGCATTTAAAAGTTGCTATCACGCAGGCAAGAAGTCATAAGTAACGATGGAAAAAATATTCTACAATAAATATTATTAAATGTCTGAAAATTTTGTTATTTTCTTTCAATTCAAAAATGGACAAAACTTTCCGGTAGACCTAATATATATATGTAAAATTAGAAAATTATATTTGTATTATTATACACACATAAAATATTATTTCTTTCGGAAGAAGGATATTTCGATAAAGAAAAACAGGACGTTAATTCATAAAAAGGGAAGTTCTTATATCGATGAGTTAAAAATATCGGAGGGTGAAGAGAGACAGAAAGAGAGAGAGAGAGAGAGAGAGAGATTGGTTTTCTGTTGGCTCAGCGAATCGCATTAATCGAGTTACTTGCATCGACTTGATTGTTCATTATCAGATGATACGCGGAGCGAGGTAAGGTCATCCGGTCGAAGGCTAATTAAATACAACGTCTTCTCGATTGATACCAGAGTATCATCCCGAGTTATACGATCGGTTTACATCCTATCTATCTGAAGAAAAAAATAAAAGGAAGACGTTTCTATAGAAAAATTGAAATAACAAATAAATTTTCTGTTTAGACAGGAATTACTATTAATTGTAATAAATTGAGATGAAACAAAATTGCGAGATGTTTTAGAAACAATCGTTTGTAACGTTCATTATTTTTCTCGTATCAAATGATTCAATTATATATATATATAATATTAGAAAAATCTCGTAACAGAAAAATAAATTCGCAAATACTTTCAAAAAGATAAAACATATTCCGATGTATGAAAACATCACTTAAATGTCATAAAACCAATCTACGTTGTCGGTATATTGCTTCCTACCAACTATGACAAAGTTTTTTAATAAACGTGCACCATATAAAATTCAGGATTTGATTCGTACGTTTGAAAAATGTTTAGACGTTTATACGAAGCCTCAAGATTATTCGTATTTTATCTTTCTTTTTTTTTTCGATTTTCTTGAATGGCAAGTTTCGTAGGATGCCTTTAAAGTTTTTGTGTAAGACAGGAACGTTTTCAAATTTATGAAAGGCAAGATCTTTAATGGAAGTTGTTGGAGATATGGAGTGTGAAAGGATGTTGTAGACAGTAGACTTTTTTCAGATTATCTTTCTATCCACTCTCTGTCTCTTTCTCTTTTTCTCTTTTCGTGATCTCCCTGGAGAGATTTTTTTTCCTTCAGAGTCAGGAACTTATTGACGAAGATATAACGAAAATGGTGTCTCTTCAAAGTCCTTCTTTTAATATCAGTAATGGTGTCTTCGATAAAATCAAAACTAATACAAACAAACTTCAGAAAATATCGACAGATATCGTAATGGTTGATAAATAATATTTCATATATTATTTAATATTTATGTAATAATAATAATAATAATAATAATATACAACGTTCGTATATCAGAGGAAATGAAAAGGTTAGGGTGGTTCCGTTGCATCCATCCACCCATCGACTCCTACAGTCGAGAACGTTGCGGCTTGCGGCTGCACGCTTGCAGTTGCGGTGAAGTTTTAGTCGAGCTAATTACGCGTCAATTTCGAATATTGAAAACATATTTCGTTTTTACATCGTCAAAACGTGAATATAATATTTACGTAAGTTAATTTTACATATGTATATACAAATAAATTTGGCGAATGTTTTTAAGATATTCTTTTTCTTTTTTTTTTGCAAAATTCACGATTCGTTACGTTGTTTTAATGATCATCTATCTATTGACCCGAATACGAAGAATTGGTTAAAGAAATTTTGAAAATATTAGAAAGTTAGAAGGAACAAAGTTTTACATTGATTCGTAATTTCGTAAATACCTTTAATCAAAGTTATCGGAATATCTTTTAATTAAGTTAAAACTAGTCAATATAAAAAATTAATATAAATTCGTTACACCCCTGTGTATTGTTTGTAATAACTAATAATAAGAAAAGAAGAAAATATTTCGACCGATAGATAATTCGTGAACACCTGTTAGGTTAACCAATGGTTTGTTACAGAGAATGGAACATGAAGGAGATGGATGCGAGTTGGTAGTAGAAGCGAGGCTGCCGTTGTCACTGATGCCACCTAGCTGGTCATCGTCGTCGTCGTCGTTATCGTCGTCGTCGTCGTCGTCATCTTCATCGTCATCATCATCGTCGTCGTTTAGTGTCATCAGGATTCTAATTAATTCAACGGAAACAGTAGCAGTAGCAGCAGCAGCAACAGAAGCAAAAGAAGAAGAAGAAGAAGAAGAAGTTGATCAGGATCGGTCATTTTCAATACCGAATTGGTTGGAATCTTTTTTGGAATTGTTAGAATTTAATTTAGAGAAGAGGTTGACGAGAGTGATCGGTGGTGGCCGTGGTGCTGCCGCCGGGCCGGCGATGCGACGATGAGCTCGTCGAGGGTGTTAGCATCACCACCACCACCACCACCACCACCACTACCACCGCCACCATCACCATCATCACCATCACTATCATTATCGGCACTATTATTACCATCTCCAACATCATCAACAGGAGTAAGAACAACAACAGCAGCAGCAGCAACAGCAACAGCAGCAACACTCAACGTTTGTTTTTACCTGGCACCCTTTGATCATTGTCATCGTTGCCGGAGAAGGTTTCGCCTACCAGAAAAATTAACGATTGTTAAGACCTGGAGGAGGAGGAGAGGGAAGAGAAGGAGAAAGAAGGCGGAGGAGGATCAGGACGACGACGAGGAAAGAGCCGGTGCTGGACCGACGTTGACCCTGAGGACAACGACGAGGACGAGGACGAAGACTACGTCGATTACCACGACGTTTCTTCCATTCGTCCTTCGGCCATGGACCTCGAGACGAGGAACGGCACCGGCAACAATGATGACCAACACCATGAGTACACCAATATTTACTTTCTCGTCGGAGAACGCAGAGAAACGGCCACATATCGTTCTGACCAGGTCACGGACATGGAGCTGAAGGGTATGTTTTCCTACTTCAAATCTAATTCAACTGTACTTCATATTTTTATTCTCATTTTTTATCCACATTAGCTACTTTATTTTCAATTTCATTCTAAAAAAACTTGTTCAACGCTGCAATGGAAATTTCAAAGACAACAGATCTTGTCATTTTTATGACTTCAAGTGATATTTTTGTCGACTTCTATTTTAGGCTATGTTTTATCCGAAATTATTTGATTTTTCTGATATACAACTCGTCAGGTTATCGGTTAAATTGGCGAAAATTTAATAGCAAGTTGTCGGAACCAATTCTATTGGTTTGAAGAATAGTTCTTCTTTCGCTATTCGAAAACGTCCCTTTGATTTTATATTACATATACTACTCGTACATGTACATATATGTATATGTAAACCCTAGGAGAGTCTTGAATATACCAGCAACGTTACGTTTTCACATACTTCACTTTTGCATCTGACCTATCGACCGCTGTACTTCTCTCCCACTCTCTCTTTCTTCTCTTATCTACAATATTTATAAAATATTTAACGAATCCTTCGGCCAGGATTTTATTAATTTTTCAAATTGATCAATGCATTAATTAATTTTAAGATAATCGTTAAAAAATTAACACTACAAATAAATGTTTAACATCAATGTTAATAATTAATACACATCTGACTTTTCACGATAATTCAACGATTCGTTAAATGCTAAAGAAACCAAACATATGAACCGCTACTACAATTTGATTTCTATTAAGCTAATAAGATTATTGTATTAATTATAATCTCGCATACGAGAGAGAATTGTATAATATTATATGAATTAAATATTTTCTCATATAATGGATAAAATAATTGAAACTTAGTTAACAGATTGTTTTAACACAAATGTGGCAATAATTGATGAATATATTTTCGTAAAAATTAGCTAAATTTTGTCTGCAAACGTTATAAGGTTCTCACCTGTATCTTTTCAAGTGAGGGGTTTATTTTATTAAGGTATTTTTAGATTGTAAGAAGTACTAAAAAAAAAAAAAAAAAGAAAAAAACAAGAAAGAAGAGGAAAATTTAAAAAGATTATAACAGTTGCGTCAAGGCATGTAAAATTGAAAAGACTGAAAACGACTTTGACGGGTTGGAAAGTTCTCGTTTCAACGTTGTTATCGATCTTCTCTTCAGCCTCGCTTCGCGTCGTGGCGCGTCCATCGCGTTCGTTTACGAGAATAACTATTTCTTTCTCTCTTTTATGGGTTGAACAGATAAGGATGGAATATTACATTAACAATAAAACTAATCATAATTAATGTATACCTTTCTTTACCAAGCCAATCAAAATAACTGTTCATGGATAAAATGTAAAAAGATAATAGAACATTTAACACAATTTTTTATTCAAATCAATCCCAATACACACACATACATAAACAAAATATTGTTAATTCTTTCATTACGGACGCCGTATATATACGGTATACGAATATTAGCAATTTTCATACACTAAATTTAAATTATACAAAACTTCGATAGGGGTGAATGCCGAATGATAAAACGTTCGAATATTTGATTTTCAGTTATGGTTTATGCAATTAATAATTTTGGTTATGAATATTTTGCATTTGATCCTGATTTTATCATATTTTTATTGTCACGTAATTCATTATTTTAAATGAATGTAATATATGATTTAAGGTTTTTAAATTAATCATAAAAAAAAGAAGAAAATTCGTTGGATTTAGTTAAGTTTCAGCAGAAATTGTTGGAAATTAAGACCTCGATTTTGGAGTTAAAAAAAACAATTAACTAATGCAGTTACAGCTCAACGTGGGTTTCGCGATTTTCATTTTTAATTTGATTGTGATTTAAAATCCGTTAGTATAGCAAACGAATGTAAAATAATTCGAGAGGTTGCAGAAAATTTTTAATATGGGTTATTTAAATTATTGAAGTTCGTAAAACACTGAAATTTTGTATGCACCAATCTAACAATAATAAGTCAATCGTTGTAGGAACATTTCTGCATAAAAATTTTCCAGAAATTCTATTTAAAAAAACCAAACCATTTGCGATTAAAAATGAATCGACAAGACAATGGGATACACGTTTTTGCAATAACAAAATTTCTTTTTCCATTTTTACTATCGGAATTCGATTCATCGGTTAAATCGATTTTCGAAATATTGGATAGAGTTGTCGAAGAAAATAAATGGTCAATGTCATGGAAATTTGTCTGAAAATTCTTGAACATGGTTGTCGATAATTTGTTAACATTCGATTTCCGGCTAGTGCAAGGTTCTCTCACACTTTCGTCGCACTTCGTTTTCCGGAACCACATGCGCATAACAAATTTAGCAATCTCTGAAAAGTGACCACCACGTCTGGACTACATTTTCAATTGCGTCTGCGCAAAATACCGATACCATAGCACATATATGTATTATAAATTCCTAACTAAAAGGATAATCAAAAATTATATCTAAATCAAATATCTTCAATTAATTCGAATCTCATTTCAATATAGATAGTAATTAGTAAATATTTATAATTATCTTTTTTGTTTTTTTCATTTAGTTTTCTTTATTTCTTGTTATCTTAGTGTTAATCAATCTTTTAAAAAAGCACGAAAAAAGCTTTATCCAACGCTAAGAAATATTCATCGTTAATATAGAAAGTAATTATATTTCTTGCTCGGTCAACGTTAAGAGTCACTATTCATAATTTATAAAACACCCAACCCTGACACGATAAAGTTAATTTTTACTCTCCCTTTATTATTTTTTCTTCCTCTTCTTTTACTTTCTTTCTTTTTTCTTTCTTTTTTTTTTTATATATATATACTTTGCTCTCGTCGTTTTTCATTTTTCATTTAAACGCGAAAGAATAATGTATTTCCTCTTCTATCTCCCCACTACATCGAAAATATTAAATAAAAAGCCACCTTGGGTTATTTTAAAAAAGACATCTTATTGTAAGAAAAAACCGAAAAAAACGAAAATACGAAAGGAGGATAAAATATTTAGCGTTGGAAAAGTTTAGTTTCTAACTTCTTGGAAATTCGAGAGATTTCGTGGATATTTCGATTGGTAGTTCTGTTCAATGAAGAGGATTAATGAATTTCCAAGAAGTTGGTAACGAAGAAGAGCCCGGGAGAACGCTTTAACGTAGACTGGTGTTGCTTGTATGCGTAGTCGTATTCGATCGATATTTACCGCCACCTACTATTTACTTCACCCTAGTATTACCATTTATTGCATGAGCTAACCGTATAAATACGCATATATACGGGATACGCGAATGGTTGCGAAAGCGTACCGATAAAAAGAACATAGGTAGCTATTCAAAGTGCATACCATTCAAATGAAAAATTATGTCCCCGGTGACCGAGAACATGATCGGTGAAACTTTCATCGAGTGCAATCGATTGAAACAGTCTTCATTCTATTTTACATTATTTAACTATCTTTAATACATTGATTAGGATTCAAAATCAATGCATCAGTATCATTCGAATTATTCTTTTTTATGTTTATTAGTAATTACGCTCTTTTTTTAGGTAGGAATTAAAGCACAGACTATCGACATTAAAGTTTTCTAAAGTCAAAACTGTTCAAGTTGAAACGAGAAAGTTTTCTCAGTTAGTTTAAGGACTACTTTCTTAACACTGCAACTACTAAACCAATCAAAATGACTTAGTTTCCAAAGTTAAGTCAATTTACATTTATTTTATTTTATTTTTATTGTAATTAATACAGTGAAACTGCTTTTAGTATCCCAACGTTTTATTATTTGCAGGGTTGATTATCTCAATTTTTGTTTCAACCTTGAAAATTGATGCTATTTTACTGTAGAATCGGTGAAAAAATTGAGGATACTAGAGATTTTACTATATTTTTCTTTATGATTTCATTTGAAATTAATCTTAATTAGGTTGGTAATTCATTGACAATGATTTCCTTAACCACAATCAAATAAAAATCGTAACAAATCCAAATTAAATTGAAAATAAATAATAATTACAATTATTTATCGTACAAACCTAATAACGGTAGAACGTCAATTATCCGACAATATATTGTATGACGTTAATCAACAGCAACCGATGTGATTTTGAATGAATGTGAATTGAGTTGGCGGCTCATTGACAAAGATTTGCTTAATCACAATCAAATAAATATCTTACAAAATCCAAATTAAATTAAAAATAGATAATAATTGCAATTATTTACCTCACAAACCTAATAACAATGGAACCTCAACTATCCTACGATTTATTGTATAATGTTGATTAAGTTGATAGTTCATTGACAAGGATCTGCATAACAATGATCAAATAAAAAATCTAGAAGAATCAGAGTTAAATTAAAAATGAATATTAATTGCTATTACTCATCTCAGAAACCTAATAACAATGGAACCTTAACTATCCTACGATTTATTGTATAATGTTGATTGAATTGATAGTTCATTGACAAGGATCTGCATAACTACGATCAAATAAAAAATCTACAAGAATCAGAGTTAAATTAAAAACGAATATTAATTGCTGTTACTTATCTCAGAAACCTAATAACAATGGAACCTCAACTATCCTACGATTTATTGTATAATGTTGATGAAGTTGATAGTTCATTGTCAAGGATCTGCATAACTACGATAAAATAAAAAATCTAGAAGAATCAGAGTTAAATTAAAAACGAATATTAATTACTGTTACTTATCTCAGAAACCTAATAACAATGGAACCTCAACTATCCTACAATTTATTGTATAATGTTGATTAAGTTGATAGTTCATTGGCAAGGATCTGCATAACTACGATCAAATAAAAAATCCAGAAGAATCAGAGTTAAATTAAAAACGAATATTAATTGCTGTTACTTATCTCAGAAACCTAATAACAATAGAACTTCAACTATCCTATTATTTATTGTACGATATTAATCGAACAATAATCGATGTAATTTCGAATGAATGTTGATTAAGTTTATAGTTCATTGGCAAGGATCGAATCGACCGTGATGGAAACTCGCGAGGCGATACATTCCGAGTACAATGGCTTCCTGCACCTCGTCCCAATGATATTGGCCTCAACAAAATAATGAATAAATTGAGCGTGGGTCAGAATAAAAATATAATCGTCCGCCGTACGTTCATGATTCACGTTTCATTATCCTATTAGAGCCAATGGACGACGGGTAGCAGAAGATGGACTCTCCTCTTCCTTCCTCTTGCAGCTTCTGCATCTCCCTTTCTCTTTCTCTCACTGTCACTCACTCTCACTCTCACATATACTTACTTACTCTTTCTCTCTCTCTCTCTATCTCTCTCTCTCTTTCTCTCTTTCTCTCTCTTTCTTTTTCTCTTCTATCTGTCGTGGACGCGTTTATTCTTCGTCGGAGGAACATTGAGAGAGTAAGATTCGGTCGGTCGTAAAAATCGTGCTGAGAGACGATCGTTCGCGTACTTTCGATCACCGAGTCGGCAACGTTCTCATAAACAACGCTTTCAAAAAGTTCCAACCTAAGTGCGAGAAAATCACATTGACATTACAGTACCCTGCATATAGAGATTTGTCTCTTCGTTTAATTTGATTTAATATTTGTTTAATCTTACAAATGTTTTTATTTTTATTTTTTCATTTTAATTTTAATTCGTTAAAAGAACAAATTAGATGGAAGTTGGTGCGATGTGTAAATTTATACTTTTATGATTGCTTTCTATTACTTTTCTGTCTTTTTTTTTGTTTTTTTTGTTCGTTTTTTTTTTCTTCTTTCTTTTTTATGTCGATTCGTGTTTGAATTTTGAAGTAAACGTCTCGAAGGTATATATTATAAGGTTGGAAAAGATCAAAGATCGTCTAACGCGTCACGACTAAAAATACGACAACTGTATTTAAGAATTAAATAACATGACTTTCTCTCCCTTATGATTGTAGAAGCTAGCCGCTCCTAGTTTTCGAATCAATTAGAACAGTTTACTTGACAAACGATGAACCCACTCGATGCCGATGTGTTTACTCGGGCTAAGTTATGGTCGTACGAACTTACGACACACACACGTACACACATACACACACACACACAAACAATGAGAAGACACGAAAGTTCATTTTAACATTATAATCATTTTTAAACCTAACTCGAGATAATATCTTTGCTCGATTTGTATTATCGTAAATTTAACACGTAATTTTAGTTTTTTTATTTAGTTGTTATTTTATACTTTTTAGTTCGACTAGAAAAAACAAAAAGAAATGAAACGTATCTTACGAATAGTCTGCTCGCCAGCTGTCCGATTTTTTACCCTCGTAAGCTCGCTTTTTGTTTATTCTCGTAAGCTCGTCACGTTTGCAAATCCCAAGAGGTAACCCAACCTCTGTGAAAGGGGTGGAAACTTATTTCAAATACGGAAACTCGTTTGTTCTCTCTTTATCTCTCTCCCTCTCTTTCTATATATCTCTATCTCTATCTTTTTCTGTGTGTTTCTCTTTTGCCATGTGGTCGGTGTTCTGACCGTAGAATTCATTCAAATAGAATCATTCCTTCCATCCACGTCGTTTCAACATTTTCCTTTGTAAAATCAAGTCTTGCCTTTGTTACCGAGGTTACGAATAAACTTTTATCAGTTTAGAACCATCTAGTTATATATTTATTTATTTACTTTATCACTAACCTTTCTTATTTTGCCATATCAATTTTAACTTTCATTAGTTATATATTAAATAATAGAAGGATAACATTGAGAATCTTTTTACCTTTTTTTTTTTTTTTTTTTTTAAGAATTTTCCATTGAAAGAGACCATTTGACACAGGTGTGAAAGTAAAAAAGTAAAAGAACTTTATAAATGATCCCCGTGAAAGCTATGATACACATGATAGGATTCTCAAGAAAACCCATTTTTCATTCCTCCATGAAATACTCGAGTATCTGCTTTTGATATCCATAAGCAAGTACACGTATACACTCACACGTAACGTATCAAATCGTTCGAAAAGTAATTTTGTTTTTTCAATGATAAATAAAAGAAGATTTTATCGTATTTAGAATTCAAATTATTTTCGATGATCGTGAATGGGTCGAATTTAATAAATTCAACTTCTGAATTGTTGTTTTTTGCGTTATTATTTAAAAATTAGCAATCCACAGTTTCTTCATTTTGATATCATCTCGTTTAACTGGAACACACGAACGTGGTGCATTTTTTAAATCGAAATTATCAGAAGGAAACTTTGAATCATGACGGATCGAAATACATGAAGGATCTACATCACGTCTGAAATGTCTTTTCCTCTAGAATTTCAAAAGATTTTATCGGATAAACGCGACAAACGAAATCTTTGTACGAAAAATTACTTTTTGAACAATCTAATATATTGAAAGGATCTAAAAAGGAATCGGCAGATCATCGTTAACCCTATTCTACCCTATTTTCGTCCTTTACTTTCTATTTCATAGAAAAAAAAACCATCATTACCACTTTTCTTTTATTCTCATCTTACGTCAGCAAATTCTATGACCTTTACTTCGTCTTTAACGATTGGGTTTTTTTTTCGTTATTTGCTTTCTGGTATCTTATAAAAAACGATTGGTGAATTATTTGATTGATAATTTTGTATCCGTTAATGTTACTTGACCAAGGGATTTTATTTTATCTTATAAAATAAAAAGATTAATGGATTAATTTAGTTAAATATTTTGTTTATTATATTATTTTTTTGATACTTTTTGCTTTCGTTAATTTCCATTTATCAAGTTAGTCCGTAAAATAAAAAAAGCAATTGCTGGATCAATTGGTCAAATGTTTGTGTTCGTTAACATTTTTCGACAAACTTTTTGTTGCTGTATCAATGTTATTCGATCAAAATATTTTATTTTGTTAAAGAAAATAAAAGATCGTTGGATTAATGTTCGGTAATTTTGTTTTAATTAATGTTTCAGAACTCTTTAGAAGCGCAGCAGAGGCTGGTCCTCTGGATATCGTGAAGCTTCGTAAGGGAGATAAGCTCCTGAATATTTCCTGTCATCTACCTGCCAACACACCCGACACGCCCTATGTTCTTCAGGTAAAAGCAACATTGTTATTGTCATTCTATCTATAAATATTCAATTTTGTTCGAAATCTACATGAACCCTTACATCCAATACTACTTTACTGTTTTCAATCCTTGTAACGAATGAATACAAACAAACATATATTCCTATATTAACATACGAGTATTGAGTTACATGGTCGAAGTAATCCAGGTTGAATCGTACAATTCGATTCATGTATTATTCGTTAAGATATAATCCGATTTAATAACAACAGATTGGTAAATGCGTAGATCGGTTTTGTACAATTACAAATTGTTCAATGGCTCACGAATAGGCGATTATTGATAGAAACAAATGAGAACGCGTTTCTACTATAACAATCTAACAATAATAATCCTCTAATAATAATAAGTTCTAGTTCATAGATTTGAATTCAAATCCCATTAATAATTGAATGTAATTCTGCTTAAGTATAATTATACTTAATGAAAACACAAGGAATGAACAGTAGAAAATGAAGAAGGGTGGGTTAGAATGGGGTTGAGGTGAGAGTGGGTGGATTGTTGAAGTAATCGAGGTAGAGAATTTATATCGAACCGTTTGAAAGAAATGTAGTGAATCGTGAAACGTGAAATATTCTCTCTTCTTCAAAAAGAAAAAAAAAAGAAAAAAGAAAAAAAGGAAGAAGAAAAGAATAGAGAAAAGAATGGAAAGACAGGGGTTAGAGGAGGTCGGGAGGGTAGGAGGAGGAGGAGTATAATAAAGGTTGGAAAGGAAAGAAGCGTTCAATGTATGAGAGGTAAAAAAGAAAAGGAAAGAAAGGAGAAGAAGAGTGTGTCATAGTAAGTGGAGGGATATTATTCAAGGTCGTCGGAGCTCACCCCGCCTCTTTGGGGATGATGGAGCTGGAAGTTGTACGGACACTCGAGAGCCGCGTGGCAAGCCTCGAGCGGGAACTGCGCGAGCACCAGCAAGCTATTTGCGCTTCACCACCGTTGGCACTTCGGGAACTTAAGAGTCAGGTCGACAGTTTCAAGAACAAGCTTGAGACCACCGAGCATCTCAGTTGGCTAGGTAAGTACGTCAAAGATGAGATATCCCTACTACTGAACTCTTTCACCTTCGATCCTACTTTTGTATCCTTCGTTCTTACAACTATACAACTATTTTACTACTAGCACCACTTTAAAATGAACTCTGGTGTTTTGTTTTTTTTTGTTGGGAGGGGATGGGTCCGCTGGAGAGAGTGGTATTTTTTTTGTTTTCAAAAATATTATTATCATTTTTTTTTTATTACGTTTATTATATATTTTTATTCTGATTGTAATCCAATAGAAAATTAAACTTTTTCTTTATAGCTATCAGCTTCATTTTTTTGTTCTATGTTTTTATAACTACAATTATCGCTATCATTATAGGTGCTACTTTAAATGAACTCTAGTTTTCTTTTTTGTATTCTATTCTTTAATTTTATTCTTATTTTTAGTTACTTTTATATCATTTTTCTATTTTAGTTTTAATTCCAATAATTAGAGAATGAACTTTGTTGATTTTCTTCTACACCTATCAGCTGCTGTTTTTTTATTTGTAAATAAACGACACGATCATTAACTTTATTGAGATATTTTTGAAATTACGCAGCCAATTTAGACCGCTTTAAAAAAATTCTCTTATTTTCTATTATTTTTGTTTCCATGCAATATCGGAGACTCGAAAGACAAACGTAAGATCGAATAAACAATCGTAGGAGAGTAAACTCAAGTCGAGCGTAAACCATGTTCGGTAAACATTTATACGCTAACGGTAAACTATCCTATTTCTATTTCTCAATCAATTTAAGATTATAAAACTGTTTTTCCAGTTAAAAAAAGAAATCGTTCAAATCTTCTCATCTCATTTCTGCTTTTACTTTATTTTAAATTTGAATAATCAGTGTCAATCCTTTAAGCAAGTTTTCCTTGATTTCCTTTAATAATCGTTTGTTCTACTTGAATATATACCCTGGATTATCTTAAACGACCTTGTTGGAAAATCCTTGTTGGAAGACTCAGCTTTATAATCACGTCATTTCCAGGTTTCTACAAGCAACTTCCAGAACCCAGTACCTCGAAAGAATGTAAAAAGTTGCAGTATCGTCGTAAGAGTGACAGTCAGAAGCGGAAAGTGCAATTGAAGTTTTTCGACATCTGGTAAGTCGAAAAAATTTTATCTCTCTTCATAATTATTCTCATTATCAAAAGATAAATAATTTCACAAGGACGCGTTATTCTGATATAAACTATTTCAAAGGTTTCAATTTTTAATGAAAAAATCTAATACTGATAAGACCTTTAGGTTTTATCAACAAAATCGTTGCGCATAGGTTATCAGAGAGTTGAAATGTTCGATTGCAATAGCAGTTATGAGAGATGCACTCGTGTTCGGAATAGGTCATCAGACTTGGTAGCCAAAGATGATTATGCGCTGGTTATAATCCTATTAATTAGGCGACAATATGTCGGTGTTTCGAGTTATATCATCGTTGATCTGATGAACGACGTGAACGAGTTGCTTCTATCAACATACCTTAATTGGCATGATTAAGAGCCTATCCAACGTTACGATTACCCAAACGATGAATCCTACTTGCAATATGACTCGTAAATTTTATGTTATCTTCAAATATACTAAGTGAATTATTTCAAATATGCCAATTGAGATAATTCGATTGTTGTTAGCGTTGATACAAAAAATATGTCGAATGGAAATCATTATTAGTTGATTTTTGATTTCCTATTTTAAATATCTCACACGATATATTTTCATTTTTATGAATCACATTTACGTTTTTAAATTGTACGTTTCGTATAGAAAATGTATTTAAATTACTTATTGATTTAATGTCTTACAATCGATAATTATTGAATTCGGATTCGATTAAATCGATGCTTATTATTATTATTATTTTTTTTTTCTCTCTTTTTCGGTCCGGTATTCGAAAGTTTATCAACTTTTTTCACTTAACGCAGAAATGCAGATATTGCGTGCAAAGGAAATTGAAACGAAGCAAAGATTGAAACAAATGCAAAGTTGAAAAACGTATAACATTTTTTTTATACCTTTCTTTGAACATTTTGTTATTGCTTGTATTTTCATTTATGTTTTCGTACGAATGTTAAAAATATTTAAATTAAGGAATAGGAAAATCACGAAGTAGAATGATTTCTTGGATTTGTCACGTATTCAAGCTTAAGATTTTGGGTAGTAGCCAATCTTTTTTTAATGTTGCAAAATTTATGCGTTTTCTTCAAGGACCAATGCGGATATGTCGTGTTAAGTTTTAAAAATATATAGATACAGACACATACGTATACACAGAAAAGTCCGAAATGAAAGCACGTGTTTCAAGGATTTTATTTACTCCCTTTTTGTTCGCATGCGACACGAGAAACGCTCTTCTCGATTTTCTTCTCGTCGTTTAGCGCAATCAAAGCTTTTTACGTTTTGCTTTTTAGTTAAAAGAAAATTAAAAAAAAAACCAGGAAAAAAAAGTAATACTAAAAACTATTCAACTGATTTAATTCCTTTCAAACTCATTTGTCCCTTTTGGTCTCTTGTTAATCCGATACTTCGAGTTTTATTTCGCTTTTTTATAAAAATATTGAAAGCAATGTGGAACACTTTTTGTTCTCCTTTCTGCTTTAAAATTTATTTCGTAGAATTGCGTACAAAAGCAAATATTCTGTTTGACTGAAACGAAATATCGCAATATTCGAAAATTGCATCGAACGAAAATTTTGTTTTTCTTTAACGATCAAATACATTTTTATGTCAATTTCCGTTTGAAAAATAATAAAAGAGGAATAATGTAATATTCCAGTAAAACATTTAATTAATATACAGTTCATGTAGTATGTTAGTTGTCTACAGTATAAATTTGAATTGGTACACATTTGTAATGAAAATTTTTGTTAAGATTAGTGATCAATTAAAATTTTTCACGTGTATCGTAAATAATACATGTTTCAAATTAACTTTTATCTTTAATATAAATGAATATTAATTTTATAGAATAGAAATTCTAATTTTATAAATCAGATAAGTATCTTATAGTGATTCAAATAAAATGGAATTAGTATTTAGTTAGATATTTTTCTTTTGGAAGATTTATGAATGAAATATTTAATTATCATCTTTCAAGAATCCATTGTACGAAGATCATTTTCCATTTACTGTGATTCGTTTTAAATGGAAGCCAACCGAGAATACGTTGATGGAAAATGGTAATTCGAGGAAGAGCGGAAGAACTTGGAGAATCTTAAAATAGGACCTTTCGCATATGCATATTTCAGCAATGTCGAGGAATGTGGTTTGTTACGTATAGAGTAAGATCGTGTAAATGTAGTATAGTATGTATAGTGGTTGATGGTTACCCTTTACCCCACCCCACAACACCTTTTAAACATCTTTCGTTTATGTATATCGATTTATGCAGCTTTAGTAAAATTGGCATTATGCCATAGATTCAATAAAGATTACTTTACACGTTCCTGCTTTCTATGGAACAACAACCTCCACCCTTTTGCGTGTTCCTTAATTGATACTACTTTTACGTTAGGTACATAACCCATGTAATACCTTAGTTCGTTTATGTTTGCGTTAGAGGTTTCTACTTTGATACGATTAAAAGCAAGATTCAGGACCTAACTATCGTTGGATTTATTACGTCACGCTATTAGCTTTCAACAAACACTATACTTACTTCTAATACTAATAATAGGGAAACTTATAATATTATTTTTGTTCAATAAACGACAAACAATTTCAACAAAGTACTTAAAAGTGTCTTCAATTTATTACGTTGAAGTAAACTTTAACAAAAGCGAGTAGAATTACCTTTAATTAATTTACTATGAAATTTTTTCGACAAGGTTCATTTTTCTTTTTTTTCTTTTTGACGAATTAATAGCAATCACCATTATCAGTTTATGCGACTCACGTCTACCCAAGAACAAATTGAACAAATCTTTTGGGTTCTTGGAAGAACAATAGATTGATTTACTAGGATTAGACCTAAATGGTCAACCTAAAATTAAAATTAATGAACATGTGAAGGGGAGATAAAAGATAGATTGAAAATCAAAGATAAAAGTTCATAATTGGGATGGTAGTTTTATTTCTGGACACGTATTGTTTGCTATCAAATACACGTGTGACACAACTTTAACGATTAATATTAGTGAATCCAACCGAATCGAACCGATACTACGTGCACTTGCACAAAAACTTATATTTCATGGTTTTCGTGGTCTCTTTTTCTTAAGTATAAAACAATCCAAACCCTATTGGTTCTCATACTTGGTAATTCATTTATTTACAATAGAATTTATTTTGAACAGAATTGTATGAAGTGGAAAATTACCATAATAAAAGTAATTAGAATTAATTGAATAGATTAGAACGGTGTAACGGTAAGTAAATTGTATGTAAAAGGACACACACGATAAAATTTGATAAGTTGGGTACTTTATCACAGACTACTATTCTACCTTGAGACGTAAATTCAATTTACGAATTGATTCAAACCGCTCTCTCATTGGCTCGTGCCAAAATTAACGTCATAATTTATCGTTACATGCGTAAAGAAATCATTTCTTTCTATTTTTACGTTAAAACATATTTCCGTATTGTGGGATAAAGATTTCAATAAAAATAATTTCGACTACGCTAAGTTAATTCGAAGAAAATTGCATTACTTCGCGTTAAAGGGGAAAAAATTTGATTAAGAATCGTTCGGGTTTAGAATTTTAATCTGACGTAATTTAATTTGAGGGAATAATTAACGCTTTTTATGAGTCAAGTATACAGTTTTTACTAGAACGTGGTCATTAAGGAAAATATTCGTTAGATTTACAACGAGAAATCCTTGTTTTATTTGTTAATAAAGATTTTTCTTACATTAACATTGTTTAAAGTCAAAGATTCTATGAGAATGTTAAATTAATTGTTGAATCGTATTGTTCGAGTTCTGACGAATCACATAAAATAGATAATAGGACCAATCGAACTACACTTGACGTGTAAATCCTACTGTTGGTTTTGGATCATCAATAATCCGAGGATTTCGAGTTCTCTTTTAATCGTTTACTCTCCTATACTTGATTCCAATGCGGTGCATTAGTTAAAGCTTTCATTTTGCCATAATTCAACTACGTTCCCTCATCGTTGATTATCTAACAAAAAGATTGACCTCAAAATAACGATTCTTAATGTAAATCTTACGATATACCTGAAATACCACTGAAAAAATCATATAAATTATTTCGTAAATATAAAATTCCTGTATTTCCCATCTATCCTTAATAATATCATGCATTCGATAATAATAAGCCCTTTCAATCATATTTAAAAGAAGAAAAACTACGAAATTAGAAAACCTATTACTTTGTTATTAATTATTATACTTTAGTTTTCAAACGATAATGAACAATGATTACGAGATAATTGGAAAACGATTATTTCTCGGTAGTTTACTTCGTTCATTTCAAAGTAACACCGGTCGTTCAAGAAGAACTTGTAATTATTTCAATTATAAATGAAATATGTACCCTACTTTATTTTTGACAAATAAAAGTAAACAAAAAATAATCGAAACTTATCTTTTAATGTCTAAAAATAACTCACACATATAATTATTTTTCTATATACAGGGTGTTTCGTAATGCATAATAACCACTATTATAGGGGACAGAGAAAAATAAAAAAAAGTTTTCTAAAGGCATGTGTCCTATTAGACCATGTTTCAAAGTTTTAACCATTTTTTTTATTCCAATAATCCTCAATAGTTAATTTTCACAAAAATAATCCTCGGTTTTCATTTCCAAATAGTATTATTTCTTGTCATCTTTGATGTCAAACATTTCGTTCATTAAATTGAATTATTTCAGTTCCGATGTTCCAAATTCTTTAACTAGACGTACTTCATTAATTTCCATTTGCTGTGTGTGTTAAAAATTACAAACGCGTAATTAGATTTTGGATTCAGATTTTTGAATTCATTTGAAAACAATGGTAATTAGAATTTGTGAAAGATCGCGGAATTCGATGGTACAATGACTGCAAGCTGAAATGCAAACCGTTATTGGTGATTTCGTACACTTTATATGAAGATAAACTGTTGTGGATTATTGGAACAAAAAAGTGGTTAAAACTTTGAAATATGTTCGAATTGGACACAACGTGACAGTATGAGTTATTTTTCATTGATTTTATATTCCTTGCTCACCGCTGAAATGGGTCCAAAATATTGTGAAACATTCTGTATATATTTGTAATATATAATATATATATATACACACATTGTTATGATGGAATGGGTCGTGTTATTCATCATGGCGACGTAAGCTTCTTAGCGCGTTACCACGAAATGCTATTAAGCCACCGTTAGCCGACTAATAATCAGATGTGGCGTACCAATAATGGCGACCGCCACGTGCATTATCGCGATGCCAACGTGATTTCGTGGTGCCAACCCAAAATTTGTATTGCCAATTAAACAGAACAGTATAAAAATTAAAGTCAAGTTTAAAATCATGCCTAGTGTGTATTGCGATATAAATGAATTATATGTTATATATAACGGTGTAATTAGAAAAGATTATAAAATCTTGATGTTTTCTGATTGTTTCAGCGACGTGGCTATGGCATCGAACGCTCGAGAAGGGCTTCGTTCACCAGCCTTTGATGCTCGACAATGGGAAGACGCAGAACTCCTTTGGATGTTGCAAACAATGTTCGTTGAACTCGAGCTACCTCAAAAATTTAACATTCCTTTAACTATATTGAGGAACTTCCTTTACGAGGTCTTCATAAATTACAACGAGGTGCCATTCCATAACTTTCGGCACTGCTTCTGCGTAGCGCAGATGGTAACATCAATTAATGCTATATATCTGATCATCATCAAGTATTCGAAGTTATGTGAATTATTCTAAAAATAATCATTTGTTTGAATTTAGATGTACGCTATTGCTTGGGCGGTAGATTTACCGTCGCGGATCGGTTACCTCGAGGTCTTCATCCTAATTGTCTCCTGCATTTGCCACGACCTTGATCATCCTGGTTACAATAATATCTATCAGATAAATGCACGTACCGAGTTGGCTTTACGCTACAACGACATCTCGCCCCTGGAGAATCATCATTGCTCGGTGGCCTTTCGTGTCTTAGAGTCAGCCGAGTGTAACATCTTGGCGTCCTTGGACTGTTCGACCTACAGGACTGTACGCGAAGGTATCATAAGATGCATTCTTGCAACCGACATGGCCAGGCATAACGAGATACTCGACCAGTTCACCGTCATCGTGCCGGACTTTGATTACTCAAACAAGGTCCACATTAATCTGGTAAAAACATTTACTTTTATTCTTCTTATTTTATTTACGTGATTGCTATGGATTATAATTTCGATAACTACCAACCCATTTTTAGACTTGGTCTTTATAACCGAGTTTGTTTTTATGTAGCTATCGATGATCCTCATAAAGGTTGCCGACATCAGTAACGAGGCACGGCCTATGGAAGTCGCGGAACCCTGGTTGGACAGTCTGCTTCAAGAATTCTTCAAGCAAAGCGACGCTGAGAAACTCGAAGGGCTTCCAGTAACTCCATTTATGGACCGCGACAAAGTAACTAAACCATTGTCGCAGTGCAGATTTATCGGCCTAGTTCTTCTTCCTCTCTTCGAAGCACTCGGCGCATTGTTTCTAGAACTTGAGGTAACTTACTCGAAGAAAATCAATCAAATTTTATTACCTGTACGATTCTAAAATATTTTTAACTGCAACGAAAAATATTCAAACGAATTTATTTGTAGGATCTGATAGTACGACCAGTTAGGGAAGCTCTCGAGTATTATGAAAAATTGAATGAGGCAGCGAAGGATGAACGTCATCATCGTAAAAGTGTAGCCGATATTGGTGATTCGAATCAATCGTTGGCTCAAGCTGGCAACACGAGCACCTCGACGGTCGTTAAATCTACATCGTCTCACAGTATGCGTTCTAAACGTTCAGCCTGTACGATTCATTCGAGATCACGTTCGACAGAGGATGACATTACGGAGAATCTGACTATCGAGGAAGCGGATAACCTCGAAAGTTCCGATCCCGAAACGGCAACTGAAGTTGAAATCAGCGAGAAGACGTTAAAGTTTAAAATATCAACGGAAGGAGCTCCTGTTAGTTCAGGAGGTAGGAAGAGTTATCCTGGTAGTCGAAAGGGTAGCAGAGAGAAATCATCCTTGGATTACCATAATTACGAATTGGCACGAGCTATGAGAGAACACGAACGCGAAAGAAAACGTAGTCGCGGTGAAAATATTCTCGAAAGTAATATGAGCTCGCCCGTTAGCGTTAAATCGATCGACGGGAGTAAAATTCTCGAGGAACTCGAACGTGACGATTCAACTTTCTTCGATGAGAAAATCATCAATGAGATTCAAGTGGTCGAGGGTAACGGTAATGCGATTGGTGATGCTACAGAATCATCTACGAGAAGTAATGGTTCGAAGCATCAATCATCTTCTGGTATAAATCGCAAGGACATGTCGATCACTCGAGAATCTGTTGTTTCGTTGTGTTGTTCTTGCGACGACAAGACCAATTTATCCAACAATCACAAATCCTTGTTGTCGCGTTTGAGAAATTTTACCGATCGTTTGAGCATTAGTTTTGACTCCAAAGATTCACCTAGTCCAAAAGCCACCAAACACGTGGCCAAAAGTCTGAATAAAAGCAACTCCGTGAGCAGTAGCAGTACCTGTACCGTTTCCACAAGACATCAACAGCAGCACGATCTTTCCAACATTTGCAAAAGATGTAATCTCAGGAAAGTGGGTGGGAGTAAGGAACATGGAGGAAAAATAGCAACTGTAGTAGAATTGTCAACAATAGATAAGAGAGCGATGACGTTATCTAAAGTAAGGAAAACGCAAGATTGCAAGAACAAAGTTTGGAAGACGGTATTTGCGAAAGAAAGAAAATCGTCAACCTCGTTGGAAGTTCTACCAAGGGAGAAGGAAAACAGAACGATCGAATCGAAGCATCGACGGAATCTGTCCAATCCCGAGGGTAATAAAAATTTAAAGGGGCAAAAAAGTCTCGACATTGATATAGACATCGAGTTTAAGGAAATCGAAGTTAGGCAAACGAGTAACAATCAACAGCAACGAAAGAGGCCAGAAATAATCGTCAATCCTGACAATTCGTCGCCCTGCGGATTGGATGATAGAGAAGACATGGGTAAAATAGAAATTAGACGAAGTTCCGCTAGTATGGAAGACATATCTAAGATAACAAAACAAACGGAAGGTGTCTTATTGGGTTCGTTAGACGCCAAAAAAGCAGAGGAACTACAGCACACTGGTAGTTTAGATTCGATGCTGTGCAAGGAATCGGCAAAGTCCAATAAAAAAGTCAATGCATTTTCTTCCCCAGCTGCATCCAAAAAGTCATCGCCAGGTTTGTTTTCTCGTTTCAAATCTGGGATGAGCATCGACAGCACTAGGAGTAACAGCAACAGTAGTTCCTTGCACGATCAAACATCTCAACAATCTCAAACCGGTTGGATATCAACATTGACTGCTAGTTTCCGGCCAAAGAGACAAACTACTACTACTACGACGACGACGACGACGACGATTACTAGCACCGAGTTTGGATCGTCCTCGCCACCAACGCAATCACACAAATCGCACAGTCGCGAGGAGATCAAGTGATACGACCTACGCGTCGATCGGCAAGCCGAGAGAGACACTTCTTCCAATTCCTCGAGACGCGAATGGTGGGCTCGACAACCGTTTTGTTGCAACAGCTAATCTAACGCATTACACGGTCTCAATGAATGTAGAAAATAATACCTTGGTCTCTCGTAAAATCGGCACGCGATCGAACGCCAATTTGTTTTGCCAAATCGCTACCAAATTTTCTTCTACCCCCTTTTCAAGTTAAACCCCTATAACGAAATCAATCCATCGGTTCGATTTTGAAATCGATCCGTTTCCAAGACTTTTTAAACCAATTCTTTGAATTTCGTTGTTGACCCTTCTATTTCCAATGCACGATTTCCTAAATCGCGCTATCCTTAGTTATTATTCTTCCTAAACTAAACAAATCTAATATACGGTGCATAGTATAATTTAATTTATTGTCGAAACTCATGGGCATTGGCCACTAAAATATTAATGTTGTGTCCTTGAATAGATGCGCTTGCATAATCGCATCCATATACACGTGGATGGATTATCAAATTTTGAGCCTAACGTAGAAACAATTTTTTGTCAATCTAACTTACTTTTGTTTAAAAAAAAAATATATGAATAAACGTTTTCAACTTAGGCTCCAAACTTTTCAATCCACCCACAAAAAATATACGATGAAAATAAAACTAGGGGCTTGGGGGAGGGGTTGGAAGGGGGATGAGGGGTTGTAAGTTTAGAAAAAATTAATTCCGTAACGTGAAGGAGGTGGGTGTGGTATTCGTCTCGTTCGACATCGGATTAAATAAAATAAAATAAAGTAAAATAAAATAAAATAAAATAAAATAAAATATAATAGAAAATCACACATGGTGTACGCATAAAGTCTGTCGCTTAAAGCGCATTTAACGCATGTGTGCAGCTATCTATGTACATATATATAAGAGACACCTTTAAAACACACTATACAAGTTTATATATATATATTATTATTATTATTATTATTATTATTATTATTAATATTATTATTATTATATATAATACATAGGATATGGTTAGGCGTTTAGTTAGAGACTAAAATGTTGATTCGTAGACGGATTGACTACCAATTGCGTGTGTGATGAAGTAAACATAAAAAATTATGTATGTGAAGAAGATAAGAAATAATTAAGATATTAATTGAAAAAAAAAAAAAAAACGTAATATGAGAAAGACCCAGCCTAATAGTCTTTCTGATAATTTGATCGGACGAATGATCGACTGGCTCGGAAAAAACAATAGGAAACGAATTCGAAAAGAAGGAAACCGAATGAAATGACGAAAAACACGCGCATTTTTTAATCTTCTATACGATTTTAATTGAACTTTTTTTTTTCTTCCTGCCGTTTGTTTTCTTTAAATGTTTATATTTTTATACTATCAGATAATATCGGCGTGTCCGAGAAGCGATTAGAAACCGCATGTATTGTTGAACTCTAGTCTTACGTTATCGTTTTCGAAGGAGAGAGATAGAGTGAAAGAGAGTGAAAGTGAGTGAAAGTGAAAGAGAAAATTCGAATATAATTTTAAGATATTTTGTAGACTTTTTTAATTATTTTATTTGTTTTGTTTTTTGTCTTTTTTTTTTTTTTTTTTTTTTTAATAATTAAAGTAGGTTTATTTTTTAAACGGGGCAAATTAGAACCTCGGATTCAAACGATCTCGAAAGATCGTTTAGCGTTAACTCGCTTAATTGTTCCTTACAAAACACTTTGGTTTGTTCATTTTTTCGATTGCGCTAAATAGATCAAATAAAAATCAAAATGAAAATCAAACGAATATCAAAGAGTTGACTTTAGAAAACCAAATGATTCTTACAAATCTAAATCGTCTGTTTCCATCAGGAATAATTGCTGAAGAGTAGAAAAAAAACAAGAAAATATTTATACAGAAGGTTTCGTAATATGTGACAGTTGCTTCAGAAATGAACAAAAGTTCTCGAAAACAACGAACAAAGGTTCATATAAAAATGTATCCTATTTGAGTTTATTTCAAAGTTTTAAACACTTTTGTATTTTAATAATCCTCGATAGTGTGTTTGCATTTTCAAACAGTGTTTTAAAACTCGCTATTATTTATTTCTTGCTCTCTTTGAGTCACGCATTTTGTTAATTCAATTTAATTCTTTCAGTTCCGATGCTCAGAGTTCATTAACTGGAAGTACTACTAATTATTTTCTATTCTGTTCGTACGTTCAAAGTTACAAATGCGTAATAATTATATTTTGGATATTGATTTTTGAATCCATTTGAAAATAATTGCGTATTCGAGATTCATTGTCAGTATTTCTATGCCAACTTCAAACGAATATGCAAAAAGATTGTCAACGGATTCAACGGGTATCTGAAATTTTGGAAAGACTGCAAGATTGTGCAATTCGATGATACAATAACGGCAAGCTTAGATGCAAATCATTTCGTGTACTTTTTATATAAATAAACTACCGTAGATTATAAGAACACAAAAGTGTCTATAATTTTGAAACAAAATCAAATTGGACACAGACGTTTGTATGAATTTTCTTTCATTGATTTTCGTATCCCCTGTTCATTTCTGAAGTTGATCACGTTAGGAAATAATTTGTGTATTAAATAATATATAAATATATATTCGTTCTAAAATATATCGATCCGTCAATCGTCTTGTCTATCTCTTCTTTCGAACTATAAATGTGCAAACTTCCTTTTAAATAAATGTACGAACTTGTAATCCTAAACAAATTTACGAAAGTTGAAAATGACGAAGAAGTGGAAGGATAAACTTTTATAATCTGTCGGCAAATTTCGGAACGATTAAACAGAAAGAACAAATGTGTTGAAGACGTGAGTTAATTAAAAAATACAAAAAAAGAAAATCAATAAATATACAAGAGAGAGAGAGAGAGAGAGAGAGAAAGAGAATGAGTGTTGCGTAAAGTAAATGTATAGACTATATATGATCAATTATCAAACACTATCTGTGCCTGACCTACATATTTATTTGTCACTTTCCTAGTTTAAAGAAATATTGTCTCTAACCCCCTCTTCTTGATAAGGCCGAACAAACCGCGGGCCAATGTTTTCTAACGAAATTGGCAAAAAAAAAATGATGAAAAAAAAATAATGGAAAAAAAGAAAAAACAAAAAAAAAAGAAAACGAAGAAGATGATGGAAAATTTGTAAATCTAGCCGGACAATCAAATCAATAACGATCGATACAATTTCTAATGGATAGTTTCAAATGATATAGTTAGATCGTCTCTCTATATCTAATGTTTCAAGTATCCTAAGATTTTAACGAAGAAAAGAATTAATTAAAAATTATATTAATCTAATGAATAATATAATCGCGAGAAAGATTTAACGAACGTAAAAAGAAAAGCGAATTAGAATACACGCGATTGAAAAATTTCGAAACGGAATAATTATTCAAATGTTATACTTGAAAGTTTATTTTTCAATGTTCGCTTTAATATTAATGCTTTTTTTTTATCGGTTAGGATGATTAATGAAAATCAAATTGGATTCGTGGAATGGGATTAATATATTTATACGTTCGTATGTACAGTGAGTCACAAAAATATTCTTATCCCAATTAGTATAATCTATATATTCATACGTTCATAAGTATAAATCCAATTTGAGATAATTTGACTTGATTATTATGAAAATAACGTTAATATATTTTTGAAAAGAAAAATTAGAAAAATTACATAATTTTCATTGATCAGAGGGAAATACATTTCAATTAACTTAATTATCAATATTCTTGTCCAAAAATATGTTATTAATATATAAGTCTCAAAGGGAATTATAGACGGTTAATAAATCTAATGAACAATTTATTTTGAACTAGTTGTTTGTTGGTACGTTGGTAGTAAAAACCTCTCGACCGAAGCCGAGAGCCTTCGTGATACCAGAAAAAAAATAGAATTATATGGTTTTTCATCAGTTTTACGATAAACGGGATACGAGTACTCTTGTGATTTTACTGTGATTGATATGAACAAAAAAACAAATTGAACAAAAATAAAAGAAAGAAAGAAAGAGAGAGACAGAAAGGAAGAGCAATGATGAAAAAGAAAAAAAAAGGGTTATAGTAACTTTGAAACTTTGATATCTCAAATGGGCCAAGAGGGTTGCATTATGGCAACACCGTCCTTAATTGTCAATTCATTGTTTATTCGCGCTACGTGTCCTTCTCATATATTCAATGACCATTGTCAATTACGGGGGTACAACCGAGTATAATGTTTGTCGTATAATCTTTTTTTCTCTTCCGAAGAGTGAAGAAGCAGGAAGAGAGAGAGAGAGAGAGAGAGGGAGAAAAAGAAAAAAAAAGAATAATATCTTATCCAACCAAGTCCTCGTTTTTCAAATTATCTGTTAATAATAACGTATAACAAATGATTATTCGTATATCTAATGAACCTCGCCCCAACCCCACCTCAAACCCGATTGCGTCGTTTATCTTCTCGTAGAATCTGTTGAAAATAAAAAATAACAAAAAAAAAAACGATCAAGAATCATTAATATTCATCAAAGATATAAGTTTACAGTTGCGTCTAACTAACGTAACAAGATAAAAATCATTAAGAATAAAAACGTGATCGAATTTGAACTGACTTCTATCCTCGCGTTAACGGGAAATGAAATAAGTATATTATAAAAATCTAAATGAGATGATAACAAAGTTAAAGAGAGAAATAAATAATGAATTTCAAAATATGTATGCATATATATACTACAAATATGAATTAAATTCTAACATACACTGATGAATATAAATATATATATACATAATATATAACATATATTTATCTGACAGGTGACTTCAAGGATAATTTAAATGATAAAGGGAAAGTAAAACAGAAAGAAGGAGAAAAAGAAAGAGAGGAGGAATAAACAAGAAATATTGTTAACCTAAGCTCGCGGGCGAGTTACTATTACGATATTCTAATAATGAATTCTATAACGATGTTTACTAAGAGAAGCTGTCTGCGTAAAGAATCAAATAGAAAAAAAATGCGCAAGAGAAAAATGAAAAGAAGGAGAAAATATTGAAGATACAAATAAAATTGAGACAGTAATTATTCTCCGTATAAAATGTATTATCGACATATTTTGTCTAATAATGATGATAATATTTCGATAATACGGATGTATTAAAAAATTAATAGTCGTTTAATTCGCCCTTGTGCCAATGAATG
>NW_014569585.1:253438-260750 GCF_001313835.1 Polistes canadensis
ATCATCGCATATGCATGAAATTAAATGATGTTTGAAAATGGAAAAAAATATTTAAGACGTGCAAATATTATTAAACGTACATACACAAATAAGCACACAGGAATATACACATAAAAACATGCATACCTTACAAACACACAAACAGAACTTACACACACAATGAGAACGAGGTGAATAAAGTATACGATACTGTCGACTACATGGTATCTATCATTCCATTTAATTGCAAGATGTCGTAATTAAAAAATATATTGTTGCAATGTCATTATGTAAATGATCCTTAAATTTTAATAACATAGACAGTTTTATCTGTTTTGTAAAAGAAAATTATCCGAGTGAAATAAACAGTATACACAATACACAAACATAAATCACAAATAATCGTACCGAATTAAGAAAAAAAACAAAATCTAAAAAAGTGGAATTTTCCTCGTGTATCTTTAAAAATGCGAATAAGTAAAAGAAAACATTTGAAAAGAAAACGATGTCCAATTATATCAAAAAAGAAGAACAGATTAATCCAATAATTTTTAGGTTCCTTTAAAAATGAAATCATTAAATCTACACTAAAATAATTACTACATTTGTGTGAAATCCTTCGAACATATTTAAGCAACATTCTAAAAGAATTTTCGAACATTCAACTGTATTCCATTGATTGGCGATGCTGTCAAACCCTTTGGATTTAAACGCATCGGTACTGTTGTATGCTCGGACGGAGAATATTCGTGTTGTTTGAGTAAATGTAAAATCCCTAATTTTGCTTGCAATAATCCAATTCGTGAACCTACATAAACGAAAAAAATTAATTATTTGCATTTAGCTTAATTAAAAAAAGAAAAAAGATATTGCACGATATTACAAAAGAACAACCATAAATATGGTTGTTGCAACACAATTGTTTGTTACCTATACAAATACGTTGTCCTTCACCAAACGGAAAATAAACGTAACCGGGTCTGCTTTTCTTATTGACATTATTAAATCGTTCAGGATCAAATTTTGTAGGATTAAGAAAGTACTGTTCATCGTAATGCATACCAATCATTGATATCATAATTGGAGTACCCTTTTCAATGATTACATCTGAATCTGGTAATTTGTAATCATTAGTAGCAACTCGATCCAAAAATCCTAATGGAGGATACATTCGTAACGTTTCGGAAACGACCATGTCCATGTATGTCATGGAATTTATCTAAATGATGCAAACATTATATGATAATCAATATTAGTCGGAATGTCACTCTAAAATTAGAAGCAACAACTAAAAAAGATAAGTTTTTATTACTATATTTTTCTAGCGAATGCGTAATTTTAATTTAATGGGAAAAAAGCACTTGTACGTTATAGAACTGATCAAACATATTGCAATGTTATAAAATAACTGCATAATGCAATCATTTCATAATTATTACTATTATTTATAGTTTAACTCGAAAACAACAAAAAGATAAAGTCTTTTTCATTTTTTTCCTTTAATGAATATGCAAAATTATAATTTCATAAAAATATACATATTTGTAATTTTATTTATTATTTATATTATTATCATTATTATTAATATTTTTATCTAATATCTATTATAATATCTTATAACTGTTTTAGTTAATCATTATCGATAACAAAATTATATAAAAAACTACTGTTAAATAATTTTTACCATATCGTAAGAAACTTTTCCGTCATTTTCATTTAAAGTATCCAGAATCTCTTGTCTAAGTTTTGTCTGTATTTCCTGATTAAGTGCTAATTCGTAAAGAGTAAAGGCCATAACCGTTGAGGATGTTTCAAAACCGCCAGAAAAGAAGACAGCTGTTTGTGCTACCAAATCGTCACCGCTAAATTCTAAGACACGTAATGAAAAGTTGTTTCTCGAATAGTTTTTATTTTTGTTYTCTAATACMRAATCGTAATATCGCATTTATTTTACTYRCTGAATCCGCCRAGATCTTGGTCACCGTAAGTGTTWTTCAATTCGATCAWCAAATCGATCAGATCGTTCCTCTTAWGACCAGAAGCAATTCTTTCGTYGAWGACTTGCCAGAAGAKRGTACGTAAAAAGTTGCTCACTTCTTTGCCGAAAAATGTTGCCCCCRTCRATTTGACGATTCCAGGGATAAAAAATATCGACAAGAAKTCGAAGCCACGTTTWATGTYGTAGTCGAAGATCTTTCTACCRTATTTGCGAAAATCGGCATCAGGATTGCTCAGAGAATTGGCGCGAATACCGAAAGCGGTCGTACCGATCAAATCGGTTGTAAATTTTGCACAAATTTCTTTCATTTCGAGATTTTTCTCTTTATCTGTGGAACAACGAACGATTTTTTTTATCGTCATAAACTCGTAAGAAAAATCTCTTATTTAAATATTAAATTATAATTATTCTTACCTCCCAAGTTCAAAGATTCGAGATATTTGTCGAGATCTGTGCCGATTTCTAGCATGAAATCGAACATTTACTTCACTTTGCCAGACGTAAATATCGGCGCTAATTTAACACGGAGAACCTTCCAACCAGGATTTTTCATCATAAATAAATTAGCGTAACCCAAACGATCGTGGACGTCAGGTGAGGCATATCGGTCTGAGAAATAATTGAAATCTTTGACCAGAACGAGTTTCACTAATTCGGGATCACGTATCAAAATCGAAGGCTTGTCAAAAATGAAGAAACCCACGTAGGGCAATCCTTTCGATTGATCGTACAATTCCTTTACAAATTCCCCGGATGATTTTTTCATGAAAATCGAATCCCAAAAGTTACCGATAAAAGGAACAGGTGGGATTTCTGTTATGCCACGATTTTTCCAATACTTAAATTTTCTCGTCATGTAAAAATACGCGGCTACCCAAAATGATAAAAAAATTATGATACCGTCGAGACCCCAGTATGGTGTCACAAATGCCATTTTTTTATTTTTTCAATTTCTTTTCGGTCCTTGAGATTTTATAATAAACAAAAATTCCTCTCATCAACTATAAAATATGTTCCACAATAATTTTATAAATAATTTACAAATAATTTCACAAACTGTAATATTGTTATAAAATTTTTTTTTTTGCACGCGTTTATTCTACTTTTCTAAGAACAAAACTATTAGTTTCTCCTCGTAATGATGACTGGTGAACTGTCTTCGGAAACTCATGTTGCAATCACTGCGTTCGATAGAACTTATATTATTAACGTAATGTCCCCCTCTTCATAGTTTCCCTTTCCAGTATCTTTCTGCACAATAAGCATCTGAAGTCGTAGTTAATTTCTTTCATGTCATTCTATAATGATTRATAATATTCTTATTCCTCGACTCTAACTTGAAACACGACACTTTTTTTTACTGATTTTGACGTAAATCTTTATACTTTTATCATTGATCTCGAAGTAAATCATTAAAAAATCTTTTTACTTATTCTCAAATAAATTTACTTTTTATTTAATTTTTGTTTAACTTGGGACTACAAATTCTTGTACTTTTTTATTTTTTGTTGCTTCATTTTAGTTCGTATCTTTTTAATGGATAAACTTTAGGTTTATTATTCGCATGACAAAGAGAAAGGCCCCCTACTTTTTCTGATATTAATTATCAGAATCTTTTGTTCCATAATAATAATTTTGCAGCATTTGTTATTCATAACACAACTAGTTCTTGAATGTATTTATCAGTTGACTATCTGAATTTATTGTTATTTTTCTACTTGTTTAATCGTATGCGTGTTGTCTCTCTTCAAAAGTATCTTGTAATTTTCTTTTTTTGCGTACTTTCAACATGTTATTAGATTTGAGAAAAATTCTCATGTTAAATTACAAATCAAGATGTCAATAGAAATAATGATTTCTATTCGGTCTGAAATTGATCCTAATTAATACTTATTTATCTTATATAAATATTAAAGTAGTTTGGCTATATATATCTATATAATAATAATTGCGATAAAATAAGAGCGATTATCATTTCTATAAAAACTTATCTATTTTCTCAAAATGGTGTTTAGGCAGTTATTTTTAATTTCAATGTAATCATATGATAATCTTGTGATTTTTTTTTCAATTGAGTTTGTAAAAATTATGTGTTCGTTTTATTTGATCGCTTTCCTTATGCCAAATTTGTCATTGCTTACGACATATTTAAAATATTAAGAAAAAAAACAAATAACCGCTTGTATTTAATGTGTCAATGTGAAATGCATTTAATTATTCTTTAAAAGAAAGAAGTAAAAGAAGAAATACATTAAAATTCGAATTCATTTACATTTAGTTTCTCGAACAAAAAGATTTCATTTATACGAGGAAAAATGTTTTAAAGATGTATCAAAACTATTATTAATGATTGTCATTATTTGATTTACATTAGAGATATAGAATATTAATCATCGCAAGGATAAACACTTTTTTTTAGAATTATATCCCAATAAATATCTTGTCGGTTTTATCTGTTTAAGAATTTCAGTATTTGTATCATATGAGATTAAATGTGGTAATTTGACTTTTAAAAAATTCATCGTTAATTGGATGTTGCAAGTTTACTCAAGTTTAAGTAAACTGCATCCAATGCAGTTAATGTCAATCCTCTGGAATCTAAACGCATAGGAGAAACCAGTTTTCTTGCACGAAGTAGCAACATACACTGATGAATATAAATATATACATACATATTATGTAACATATATTTATCTGCCATGTGACTTCAAGGATAATTTAAATGATAAAGGGAAAGTAAAATAGAAAGAAGGAGAGAGAGAGAGGAGGAATAAACAAAAAATACTGTTAACCTAAGCTCGCGGGCGAGTTACTATTACGATATTTTATTAATGTATTCTATAACGATGTTTACTTAGAGAAGCTGTCTGCGTAAAGAATCAAATAGAAAAAAAAGGGCAAGAGGAAAATGAAAAGAAGGAGAAAATATTGAAGAACAAAATAAAATTGAGACAGTAATAATTCTCCGCATAAAATGTATTACCGACATATTTTGTCTAATAATGATGATAATATTTCGATAATACGGATGTATTAAAAAATTAATAGTCGTTTAATTCGCCCTTGTGCCAATGAATGTTAAGATAAGAAACATCGACAATAGTTCGTCTTCTCGCCGAATTAATTATTGTCCTCAAAATTGAAATATTAATAATCAAAAATTTCTAGGCTAATTGAATGAATTCGATCATATATTAGGTTRTTCGGAAAGTAATATTGTTTTTATTCATGTTTTGAATGCGAGAATTTTTCAAATGATCGTGAACAGTCGAATTTAACGGATTCAACTTTTCAGATAATTTTTTCTCGTCTCTTTATACGACAATTAACATCGGTCAACGCATTTATTCTGCTGTTGTTTCCTACAACTGGATAATTTTCCATAAATTTTATGTAACTGTTTTTCCTTGTACTGCGTTACCTTACTGATATTGTTTATAAAACACTCATGATTATGAAAAAACAAAAGAAAATAAGCTAAATTTAATGAAAATGTTGACTGTTTATTTCTAATGCGATGCAAAGRACAAATCCAGACGCAAGAAAGTTTCAAATAACATCTGAAATTTCTGTTGCCGTAAAGTCAATAATTAGCTTGTGTAGAGTATAAAGTTAAGTATCAATATAGACGAAATCACATTCCGGACAACTCGATATCATCAAAATTGAAATATTAATTATTTAATCTTTGAAGTTAATGGAATGAATTTGATGATACTTAAATCCATGTTTGAATATATACATAAGAAGTATTGGAAGATTATTATAATCATCGCATATGCATGAAATTAAATGATGTTTGAAAATGGAAAAAAATATTTAAGACGTGCAAATATTATTAAACGTACATACACAAATAAGCAAACAGGAATATACACATAAAAACATACATACCTTACAAACACACACACACACACACACATATATATATATATATACACACACAATAAGAACGAGGTAAATAAAGTATACGATACTGTCGACTACATGGTATCTATCATTCCATTTAATTGCAAGATGTCGTAATTAAAAAATATATTGTAGCAATGTCTTTATGTAAATGATCCTTGAATTTTAATAAGGTAGACAGGTTTATCTGTTTTGTAAAAGAAAATTATCCGAGTGAAATAAACTGTATACACAATACACAAACATTAATCACAAATAATCGTACCGAATTACGAAGAAAAACAACATCTAAAAAAGTGGAATAAAAGAAAACAATTCAGAAGAAGACGATGTCCAATTATATCGAAAAAGAGAAACAGATTAATCTAATTATTTTTGGGTTTCTTTAAAAATGAAATCATTAAATCTACATTAGAATAATTATTACATTGGAAATCCTTCTAAAATATTTAGGCAACATTCTATATGTATTTTCGAACATTTAACTGAATTCCATTGATTGGTGTTGCTGTCACACCCTTTGGATTTAAACGCATCGGTATTGTTGTATGCTCGGACGGAGAATATTCGTGTTGTTTGAGTAAATGTAGAATCCCTAATTTTGCTTGCAATAATCCAATTCGTGCACCTACAAAAACGAAAATAATATTATTAATTGCATTTAATTTAATTAAAAAAAGTAAAAAGATGTTGCACAATTTTTACAAAAGAACAACTATAAACATGGTATTTATAACACCATGGTTTGTTGTAATTTACCTATACAAATATGAGGTCCTTCACCGAACGGGAAATAAACGTAACCGGGTCTGTTTTTCTTATTAACATTATTAAATCGTTCAGGGTCAAATTTTTTTGAATTAGGAAAGTATTGTTCATCGTAATGCATACCAATCATTGATATCATAATTGGAGTACCCTTTTCAATGAGTAGATCAGAATCTGGTACTTTGTAATCATTAATAGCAACTCGATCCAAAAATCCTAATGGAGGATACATTCGTAACGTTTCGGAGACGACCATGTCCATGTACGTCATTGAATTTATCTAAAAGGATGCATACATGATAGGATAATCAATATTAGTCAGAATGTCACTCTAAAATGAAAAGCAGAAACTGAAAGAGATAAGTTTTTATCACTATATTATTCTAGCGAATACGTTATTTTGATTAAATAGGAAAATAGCCCCTGTACGTTATAGAATTGATCTAACATATTGCAATGTTATGAAATAATTGCATAATGCAATCGTCTCATGATTATTAAAATTATTTATAATTTAATTTAAAAACAACGAAATGATAAAGTCTTTTTCATTTTTATCCTCTAATGAATATGCATGATTATAATTTCATAAAAATATACATATTTGTAATTTTATTTATTATTATTATTATTGTTATTATTATCTATCATCTATTA
>NW_014569585.1:262710-294015 GCF_001313835.1 Polistes canadensis
ATAAAAATAATCTCGCAATATTTGTTATCCATAGCACGAGTCCCTGAAAGTATTTGTCAGTTGATTAACCGAATTTATTGTTATTTTTCTACTTGTTTAATCGTATGCGTGTTGTCTCTCTTCAAAAGTATCTTGTAATTTTCTTTTTTTGCGTACTTTCAACATGTTATTAGATTTGAGAAAAATTCTCATGTTAAATTACAAATCAAGATATCAAAAGAAATAATGATGTCTATTCGGTCTGAAATTGATCCTAATTAATACTTATTTATCTTATATAAATATTAAAGTAGTTTGTCTATATATATCTATATAATAATAATTGCGATAAAATAAGAGCGATTATCATTTCTATAAAAACTTATCTATTTTCTCGAAATGGTGTTTTGGCAGTTATTTTTAATTTCAATGTTATCATAAGATAATTTTCTTGATGTTGTTTAAATTGAGTTGTTAATATTTATATGTTCGTTTTATTTGATTGCTTTACTTATGCCAAATTTGTCATTGTTTACGACATATTTAAAATATTCAGAAGAAAAATTAATATCTGCTTGTATTTATTGTCTCATTGTGAAATGCATTTATTAATACCTTACAAGGAAGAGCTATAAAAAGAAATATATTAAAATTCGAATTCATTTACATTTAGTGTCTCGAACAAAAAAATTTAATTTATACGAGGAATAACGTTTTGAAGATGTATCAAAACTATTATTAATAATTTTCATTATTTGATTTACATTAGAGATATAGAATATTAATCATCGCAAGGATTAACACTTTTTCTTAGAATTATATGGTGATAAATATCTTGTCGGTTTTATCCGTTTAAGAATATCAGTATTTGTATCATATGAGTTTAAAAGTGATAATTTGAATTTTAAAAAATTCATCGTTAATTGGACGTTGCAAGTTTACTCAAGTTTAAGTAAACTCCATTCAATGCAGTTAATGTCAATCCTCTGGGATCTAAACGCATAGGAGAAACAGTTTTCTTGCACGGAGTAGCTTGGTATTTCCTTAAAATCTGAATTAGACCATATTTTGATTCAAGCAGTCCTAATCTTAATCCTGTAAACAAGAAAAATATTTAAAACAAGTTAAAATCGCTCGATTAAATGTGTACATACCGATGCACATGTGAGGACCTTCACCAAATGGCAGATAAGTGTAAGGTGTCAAATTTTTCCTATTCTCATCATTGAACCTTTCTGGATCATATTTGTTCGGTTCAGGAAAATATTGAGATTCGTATTGCAATCCCATAGAAGAAATATAAACTGGTGTTCCTTTTTCTAAGACTAAATCATGACCTGGCACTTTGTAATCTTTACCAGTAATTCTTTCAATAAACGGAAATACTGGATATTTTCGTAAAGTCTCTGATACGACCATGTGAAGATAAGATAAATTCGTAACCTAATTATTTGCGATTAAATTCAAATTAGATAAATAATTATTAATAAAGTTTCAATAATTATATAATTATTCACCATTTCGTAAGTAACTTTATTATCATTTTGGTCGAGTGCATCCGTAATTTCTTTTCTAAGTTTATTTTGAATTTCTGGATTAAGGGCTAACTCGAACAAAGATAACGCTAAGGTCGTGGACGACGTCTCGAAACCACCGGTGAAAAAAACTGCAGCTTGCGCTACCAAATCGTCTCCGTCGAATTCTATATACATAACCAAAAATAAGGTATCATTTGAATAAATAATATAATTCATTTCAAAATATTCATTAAACTAGAAACCTACTAAATCCGTCGAACTCTTGACCCTCGTGATTTTGCTTCAATTCGATAAGAAGATCGACCAAATCGTGTTTCTTTATTCCGGATTGCAGTCTGTGATCAACGTTCTCCCAAAAAGTTTTCCGAAGAAAATCACTGCTATTTTTACCGAAAAAATCAGCCCTAACTAATTTGATTAACGATGGTATAAAAAACATGGTGAGAATTTCAAAACCGCGATACCAGGTGAAATCAAAAATCTTTTTTCCGCATCTTCGAAATTCGGCGTTAGGGTCGTTCAATGAGTTCACTTTCAAACCGTAAGCAGTGATGCCGATTAAATCCGTCGTGAATTTGGCGCACAGATCTTTTATATCCAACGTCTTACCTTTCCCTTTAAACAAAATCAAACGAACCAAAATAAATGCTAATTATTTCTTTTCATTCAGAGTTCTTTACCTTCCAAAGACAAGGATTCCAAATAAGTATCGAGATCATCTCCAACGATCAGCATTAAATTGAACATATTTTTCAGTCTCCCGCTGGTAAATATTGGCGTTAACTTCGACCTTAAAATCTTCCACGCTGGATTTTTAATCATAAACAGATTAGTCCAACCTAGACGGTCTTTGATATCTGTCCTAGAGTATTTGTCAGAAAAATAATCGAAATCCTTCACAAGAACGTGTTTAATAAGTTCCGGATCACGGACCAAAAAGAAAGGCTTATCGAAAACATAAAATCCCATGAATGGTAATCCAGCTGATTGGCTATGCAAATACATAATAAATTCACCAGGACATTTTCGTAAGAAAAAACAATCGGCAAAGTTTCCTAAAAATGGAATTGGTGGTATTTCCATTACGTTGCGATTTTTCCAGTAATTAAATCTTCTCGTTGCGTAGAGATAAACTATTATCATAAATATTAAAAACATAATAGTGACGTCAATAAACCAACAGTCAGTAACAAGTGCCATAATTACGACGAAGAAAATTAATCTGGTGAAAAGAAAAAGTAAACTTTTAAATCAAATAATATGTTAAAAGAAATTAATTATGTTGATATTTAGCCCTTTCATTCCTATCGCTGCCTATAGTTGGCATCCTCGCAAGGGATGTTTTACATTAATCAGTACCTTCAGTAATGGTTATCATAATTGCATATCTTGATCAAGGATTTTTATATTCATAAAAAATATTACGTAATTAGAATTAAAAATTTCTGGAAAAGTTAACTATTAATATATCCGTTAATTTTGTAACTATGCACCGCATAATGAAACCATGCCAAAGAAAATATACACACTGTTAGCTGTGGCAGAAGGAAAGGGTTAAATGCAGTTTTTAGTTCACTAAAATATTTTTCAATTACATTGATGACATTTACCTTAATCGATGAAGGGAACTTTTTAATTTGATTCGTTTTACGGTTAGAATAATCAGATTTTGTGTCAAAAATATTATTTCTCGTTATAATAAACTTTATGATGTTTCCCAACAATAGACTAGTGAGTAACTGACAGTTAAAGTAATCTGTTGTGCAAATAGCACACACTTGAAAATTTAATGATTATATTTATCTCCATTTTTTGTTTTCTTTCATATCTCTGTATCAGGGTCGATGTGACCTTTTGCGAAGCTGGTTTCAAACATTTTGCATAGCCTGAATACACATTCAAATCCTACACTTAAATTTTACAACGAGGAATTATTTATTTACATATGCTGTTACTATAATATTTTTTTCGCTTTCAAGTGGCAGAAAATTCAATCAAAGTACAAAATCTGTAATCATGTATGACTTTTGCAAAAAACTATTGACGTAGTTTAATTTTTCTAAAAAGTGGATTTCACTGAAACCGTATGGATGTTTTTATCTAAAGTAGTTTCCAGAATATAAGGACTTTATGGAATATTACACTGAACTTTGATGATTTTTGTCACTCCTTTAAACTGAATTATCGCTACTAAAAAAATGACTGGCATCTGTTATTGGTATCATTCTGTAAAATGTTTATCAAAATCGGTGTTTTCTACCTTGTGTCGGCACTGCTATATACAATAATAATACGTAATTGTAATTTATGTTTATCTTACTTAAGATAAGTATTAACGATAAGTTTAAAACTTTTTAACACTAAACTTACCATGCACGATCAAATGACTGTTTTTGAAATTTATGGTATTTGCGACTATATTCTTCGGAAAACACTTCTCTGAAATTGATTTACGAGTCTACAATGTAATTGTGGATCTACAATGAGGACAATCGAGCGATTAGAACAAATTGGAGTGGGAGTAGCTGAAAAACATATGATTCTCTGAATTCTAGGAATCGCGAAAAGAATACCGAACGCGATAGCTAGGTAGCTATTAATAATCTTCTTATTTTTGTTGACGGAGTCAAACAATGTGCTCCTACAATAATATTCTTTATTTTTTGTAAAACCTTATCTCTAGTATCTTTCTTTTTGTGAATACGATAAAAATTTTCTGTTGCGATAAATACTTTAGGTGTTCTAATAAATGACGGAACACAAATGCATAGCGATCTTTGTACGACAATACGGTCTTGCGATCCGAACAATAAACATTAAAATTTTACAGTGTATAATAAAAATGATTACAATATTTAACCATATTTTGTGTGGTATGATTTACAATTATTTTATTTTTATTTCTGATCTCAATGTTTCTGCCCTGTTTGATTTATATTTTTATATTTTAGTTTTTACTTTATCATTTGTATATTTATCCCCAAAAATGTCAAGACATTCAAGGAATATCAATTTATTAGACAAAATAAATAATATCAATGAGGTTCGTTCGGAAAATGATCAAGAAGTTTCCGATATTGATATTGATATAGTAGAAAATAATTGTGACTTATTTGACAACGATTCAGACGAAAAGAATATTTTGAATATACGAAGTGGACAAAAAAGAAAGAGATTTATAGTTAGCTTTGAAAGTTTAACAAAATTCGGTGTAGATGTAACCGATCAAATGGCCAGAAAATATAGTGTAAAATCTAAAAGTCCTAGGTAGTCTTTACAGATATTTTTCAATATCTTAGATTTAGCCGTGATAAATGCTTGGATTTTATATAAAGTAGCAACGGGTAAAGATATATCAAGGCAAAAATTTTTATTTCAATTAGCAGAAGAGCTAGGGACTGACTATCAGAAGGAGAAACAGATAAGCAAAGAATGTTCAACAAAAACAATAATAAATACAGCTACTAATTCTTCTGGACGGAAATTTTGTCATTTAAGACATTGTAAAGTCAATAAGACTAACAAAATTGGTATAAAATGTAAAAAATACGTATGCAGACAATATGTAATACAAAATGCTGTAATTTGTAAAAAATATGCAAAAAATGCATAAATAAAAAATTTTAAAAAGAAAAACGACGAGCGAGTGTCTTTGTAGCACAAGAAAAATATTTTGTTTAATATCGAATTGGCTAAAATTTCTTTCAATATTAAAATACGTATGATTTTTTAAAGCGGTCATTTGACCACTTATGATAGGATTACATGAAATGTCGGTAGGTTTAGTGTTAAAATAATCTTAAGATTATTATAAATTTATATAAAATCTGAGAATGTGTGTGTGTTTACATTTAATAAACAAAATTTTGTTGAATTCTTTATAAAATAATTCAAAGCAAAATAAAATTACAAATGAATGAATTAGTGAAATAATTAAATTTTAACGTGATAATTACACGACTTTAAAAAAAAATTTTCGTTCCTTGTCCTAAAATTTATCTTATGATTTTTCGGTTAATTAGGCACAAAAACGAAAAGAAAATACCTTTTTTTCGTATAAAGTTTGCTTTTGTGATAGTAATGACTATGTAAAGTAATGAATCTGTAAAATATAACTAGATTATTGGTAATAAAAACTGTTTCATTATGTATATATGCATACAAACAAAATACGAAAACTTAAATGTTTTTTCCATATTTATTTTTCGTGTTATCTATTTATGTTCACCCCAAGGGATTGGGTGTTAGAGTCCATGAAAACAATACCCCTAAACTCTCTCTTAAATAATGATGTAATCGGGAATATTTTTACTTATTGTAATATAAAAATATATTTCTTTGTATGTTAATAAATTGTATTTAATGTTAATATCAAAAATTATTATAGGAAAACAGGAGATTGTAGTTTGATTACGATGAGTTCAACGGTCATGCTTTTTTCTTAACTTCATAAAGTCGTATTAGTTAGATATTAGTAACTAGCAGAATTGTTTTTATTAAACTAACAGTAAGATAAATCAGAATAAAAAAATTATGCAAAGCGATAATTTCGAAATCACTTGCCGATGTATCGTATAGATTCGACTAATCACGGAAAGATAATTTTAGTTTCGTCGAATAATTTATTTTATATTTAACAACTTTGAAAGTTTTCTTTTTTTTTTTTAAGTTTTTTGTGTAGATCGGCCAAAACGTCGAAGAAAAGACTTTCAATATATTACGAACATGAGTTAGTTGCAATCGTTTGGGTCACGTAACGTGACGTTTACGAGCTTAGCTACCGTTTTCCATCTCGCACGCGAACATCGCTGAATTTTTCGAGTCGTAAGGTCGATGAAATTTTCTTTCGAAAGACTTTTCTTCCTGAACTAAAAATCTAAAAATCAGGAATAAATAGGAAACATGACGTATAGATGATAATGACTCGAATACTCTGACGCAACTAGTACGCATGCGTGCATGCATGCAAACACTTATTCCATCGTCCGATCATTTAGCAAATCTGTTTCTCGTGTAACGCCGAACAAAAACTTGACGGCGTACACGCGAGCTCGCGAAAATGCTCCTTCGTGACGAACCCGGCAGCGGACTCGACGAGGATAATGAAGGAGTCTCATACATTGTAGGTAACATCTTACAGATAATTGTCTCGTGTATCCAATTCGAAAAGGAAGATAGAAAGAAAGAGAGAAAGAGAGAAAGAGAGAGAAAGAGAAAAAAGAAAAGAATTCAAGTAGTAAAAAAAGACTGACAAGAATTTCCTTAAGGAGAAACGCTTTTGTAAAAGATTCTTTCGAGTTGAAGAACGCCTAGGTAATTTGTTTAAATTTATTATCTCTCGATAATGATCGTTAAAGTAATAATTGACCTATGACCTCTTACCTTTCACGATCGTCTACCCTATTAACGAGAGACGTGTGCGTTCAATCAATAATCAAATTTTACCCGTGACTCTCAAAAGAGAATAACTCATTCAAATTTCCTGGGTAAACTGGAAACAATTACTCGGTCGATAAATGACAATCTTGACAACGTCGATAATTACGTATAGAATATGAATGTAACGCCGCGTATCGGCAATTTTACAAACTAGAAACAAATCTCTATGAATTTCCGTCAGATGGCAAGTGTAGTAGGAAATTTAAACGTTCCTTATCGTTTTTAAATAACTCTTAATTACAAATCAACATTTCCTTGCCTACAGTAAACCATACATTATATTTAATTTAATCTAAAACAAAGAGGTCCAAATTCGAAAACAACAAATTACTCTACGTACTGTTCAATCATCTTTCATCAAAATAATCCAATCAATGAAGCCACAGATTATACGGTAATCGCATCGGTTTCCTCATGAATTAGATATCGGGTAAGTTAATGAAAGTTTTCCGGATCCATTACACTTAATAATAGAGAGCTGATCACGCATCATCCAGAAAAAAAAAATAGAAAAGGGCCCGCATGCGTTCCCTCTCCTATGTTCCTAATTTGACCTAATGTACAAGTGATTCTAAATCTAGCATTTGGAACGAGAACATTGTTTTAATTCAGTCAAACTGTTCTATCAAATTATTTCTAGCGGGGATACTCGAATTTGATCGCGACAACGAAAGGGCTGAAAAGTTTAGAGTCTATCATGCAGAGGGGTGCAAATTATTGTCATAATTTTTGAAAGATCGCGTCTAAATTTCTTCATACTTACACAGGAAACAAATATAAATAATACTTATATATAATAGAAATGTGTATCGTGTCTATAATATTTAGAGGAGGACTGAAAAGTTCTGAGTCTAGTTTGTGAATGTATTGTACGAAATAGAACTGTAATTTAACCGAATGTACAAATAATTCTAAATCTAGTATTTGGAAAGAGAACATTGTTTCAGTTCAGTCATACTGTTCTATTAAATTATTCAAAGTGGGGATGATATTCGAGTTTGGTCGCGACAACAATTCGATCGTCAGACGCAACGTAGACGAAAGAAGGGCATCCGAGATGCAATAGGAATAGGAAGAGGGTAAAAGCGGGGGATAAAGGGGTTTGAGTTAGGAGGAAGAGGAGGGGTATGTCTTCGGCGATGCTCGATTTTAAGCTCGCGTAGCTTGTAGAGGCGTTTGCCGGTGCGCGTTTATAACCGTCCGTGGATTAGTAACGCGGTATGCGCGATGCACGATGTTTAATGCATGCCGTTCGAAGCGCGTTCGTTGGGGGCGTGGAAAATTGAATCGGAATTTGGATCGATACGCGACAGGACCCATAGGAACTTTGCTTATTCGATATCTCGACCAGTCCCTGACTGGTAGAATCGATCTAGGAGATGGGGACGATTTAAACACTGCTATAGGATTTCCATCAAATTTTGTCATTTATTTCAAAGAAAAATCATTGTTGCTTATGTTAATCTTATTTATCTTTTAATATTAAGCTCTGCTGATTATTTTAATTAAAGATCGTTTGTTATATTTTTGAATTGTTTGTATATATATGTGATTTAATTTAAAATAATTGTTAAGATTATTGTAAAACGTTTGTGAATTTTAATAAAATCGCATATAAGGATTAAGCTAATATTATAATTATTTGTTCTTTTCATTTACTAAAACAAATCTTATCGAAATTGTATCTGTTTCCTCTTTTTTTACTTCAATTTATCAGAGATGTGTAGATGCAAAGGTAATTGTACATATTGTCTAGTTGGTCATGTAATTTTATATTTACTTTGTTAATAGTAGAAATAAAGGAAGAGTATCCTCGTTAATGCTGCGCATCAGAAGCCAACACAGCGTCCTACTCGTTAGCTCGAAAATACTATTTTGTATAAATGTGTGTGTGTGTGTGTTGAGTATATCTGTATTTTCTGTTTCTCTTTCTCTTTCTCTTTCTCTCTCTTCCTTTCTCTTTGTCTTCCTTGAACGTAGTTTCCTCTAGTGGCCACATTTTCCAACTTGCACAAACTAACCGCGGATTGGTCGAGTCACTTAAACTGGAGACGGTTGGAGTGGAAAGCGAAACCGGAAGCGGCCAGTCGCGAACGCGGAATCCTCTCGAAATTGCCGTTGGCTTGTTTCTGCTGTTCTTCTTGAGTGTATGTATGTATATGTATATGTTAGGAGTACTGCAAGAGAATAGAATTTTCTCTTGAAAGTCAATCTACTTTTGTTTGTCTGTAAGAGAAACGTTGCACGTGTACAAAAGACGTTAGGGAGACACAATTAAGCCCAGAACAATTCTACGTCCAATACAAACTCATACAAATCCTTAAATTTGTCCGCAAGAAAAAAAACAATCATTCTATCTTATCTAATTTTTCATTAAATTGGATTAAACAAATAACGAAAATTGTAAATTCAAAAAAATCATCCTTAAATTATAAACAAATCGTATAAGAGCATTGAACTATATAATTTCGGCAATAAAAATCCTGCATTTCAATGTTGTAACGTTGTACTTTGATCGAGAAAAAGAAAGAGGAAGAAAACTTCATTAATTCTTTGATAAAATTCAAGCAATTTCTGATCCTAAAGTTAAGAAATTTACAAGAAAAAAATTTGTTTTAAATTATTTCTTTATTTTAATTTTCTATCATAGTTGTTCTTAGAACAAGAGAGAGAGAGAGACGACGACTACTACGAGGAGTTCGTTGAAATCAGTTTGAAGAAACGAAATTAGAAAGAGAAGAAGTTCTCGTAGTTCGAAATAGATTTCCCCCTCGTCCCACCCCTACCACCATTCCTCAGTTGGAGTATACGCAAACGAAAGGGTTGTAGGAAAATAGTCTTTATCCTCTTCTTCCAGCTCGTTCGGACGAGCAACCCCAAAAGTCCGAGGAAGGATTTATAAGAGAAAATACACGCAATAAAATCGCAGGTACACGAACGGTAACACCAATACGCACGCAATAAAAATCGTACGGACTGCGGCGCGCAGTGTGTTGCGCAAGAGTATAAATTCACTCTTGGACAAACGGCGAGAATCCTTTTGCATTTTTTTTTTTTTTTTATTTTTTTTATTTAGTGAACAGAAGTATAGAAAGAAAAAGAAGAAGAAATAGAAGCAGTAGTAGAATAAGGGCAGGGTGGTTCGTCCTTCCTGACAGTGCTTAGATTTAAATATTATCTTGTAAAAAGGGGGATGGGTTTAATGCATTTATAATTGTAGACGGGAGTGTAAGGGCGGGCCTAGGTCATCGGTCGGACATCAGTGACCCTTTCGAATGACCCCGAAGAAAACGGGGTCAGTGTCCACCACGTTCTACGTAACCTTTTCCTTTGCCCAAAGGATGGACAGTTATAGTTAGGAGCAGGAAAGCAAGCGAGCCGATCGACACCAGTTCGTGTTCCAGATATGAGGCACGGGCCTTACCGGTTTTTACAACACTATTCTTTCAAGCTTCTTCTTTTTAAGACCGACACGCCAGCGCAAACCTTTCCTTCCTCCTTCTTTTCTTTCCCCCTTTGACCCTTCCGTCCCGTCCTTAGTTCTTTTCGGCCCGAGAACGATAAAAGTGTCCTTAAAGCGAGAAGCTTTCAGTTACAACCTGAGCCAAAAACCACCTTGACAGATTTTTTCCCGACACACTTCCATTTAATCTTGAAACATCCTTTTTTAATTGGGGTTAATTTTCTAATCATCATTTTCATTTCTAATGTCTAGACTTTTACACTTTGATGAATTATTTAGGGGCGGGGGGGGGTGTCTAGGATATATTGTTAGAATAATAATTTAATTAATTTAACTCAGTAAATATATATTTTTGTTATATATTTTAATTAGGTGTGACGTTGCAATCTAACGGTTGGTAGGAAAATAGAAACTCAACCCTTACGAAAAGTGGGGTGTCTCCCTTTATCTATTTCTTGTGTTCTCAGCAATAGTATCCTTCTCGATGCTTCTTCGCGAGCATTTATATGTACTCGGACCCTTTTCTAATTGTTTGGGAGGCTAAGTGAGACACACGTCGTATGCATTACACATGAATATTCGCCAATGTCTGTTCTCTCTCTCTCTCTCTCTCTCTCTCTCTTTCTTTCTCTCACTCTAGTGTTTTATTCTACGACACGACAGCCCGTATTATTAGTGTCCTTAGTCGACTCAGCCCTTTTCCTCGCGGCCATTACCTTTCGTCCACCTTGGTCCGAGCATTGTTCTTCTAATTTATGCCAAGGTGCTTTCTAACCCAGTCTCCTATCTCTCTTTCTTTATATTTTATATAATTTTTTTTTCTTTTCTTTTTTTTTCGTTTCTTTTTTTTTATATTCTACGATACCGAAGCTTTTGAATTATGGAGTTGGCGGTAGTAAATCTTGGGGGCTAATTGAATTATTGCCCTGAAATATCTCTACGCTTGCTTTCGAAAGTGGACTTCTTCCTTCTTTATTCCGTTCATTCGTTCGTTGGTTCGTTCGTTCATTCGTTCGTTCATTCGTTCGTTCGTTGGTTCGCGTTTACACTTCCTTTGTGCGGGATCGATCGGTACGTCGTTGTTTTTAGGGAACGGACTTCGCCGTGTCTCGCGGCTACAAATTCTCCCGAGACTTTCGTAACCGTGAGAGAGAAGGAAGAAAGAGTGAAAGAGAATGGTAGAGACTATTCCTAAGTATTATTCTGTTTTTTTTTTTTTTCTATACACCGAGTCCTTTGTACAATTTTTGTTCTACCTTTTCCTGCAATAATTTGTGCCCCCCACCCTCATCCAAAAAAAAAAGACAACGAAAAAATGTATAACAGAACAACAACCAACGGTTTTTTTTTTGTAGATTAACGCAATTTTTGTCGGACAGAAATTTTTCCTCTATTTGTTTTTATTTTTACTTTTTTTTTCTTTATATTTTTTTTTTCTTTTTTTTTAAATGTCGATATAGGTTCACGTATAAACCCACGATGGTATTTTATAGAGAATGAAAAACGAAAGACGGGTGGGCCCGAATTTAATCGACAAACTATTACCGAGTTCCAAGAAACCCTCGTAGAATTTATACGATCGACTAGGTTATTATGAGATATTAGTCGCTTATATCTGTGAATATTACAACGATGACACGATGACATTAATATGATAATTCGAATTTATATGATACGCCAACGTGATTTCCACGCTCAAGTCAGATAATTTTAGTGCTTGTGCGTTCTGCGTTTCTCTTTTGAAATCGCTGCGATATTATAATAAACAAAAACGAGTAAGAAGAAGAGAAAGGGAATGAGGAGGGGGGAGGAGGAGGAGGCCGAGTTAATCAATTTTTGAAGCGTTAATTTCTTCCTGTCATTTACGAATCGAACATTGTTGTTACGACACTCTAATAACTTCTCCAACGTGGACTTGACGTTTCTCCGAAATTTCGAATAGTTAATTAGCCTTTCCCAGAATCGAGGAACCAGCTATGTTTGAGAATCTTCTTGAGAATCGATAAAAAATCCTCCGGCGTTGAAAGCGCTCGCGATTCGTACTTTCGATCGTTTCGTTCTCCAATTTTGATTTAATACTAGTCTCCTACAAACAAAATAATACAAAATACATAAATTTCGACACACTAAGGACGAACGTAATCAACGTAATCATTTTTTATGGTATACCAACCTTGTTCTATGGTAAAATCTTAAACAGGTGGGAAAATTAACCGTTGCAATAAAACGTTGTTCAATTCTACAATATAGACACCAACTTAAACCTGATGTAAGTGAATTATTTTTGTTCGTTCTTTTACAAAGACACATTGATAATATCGTACATCCGCCTGAATACGTCACGAAGTGTCTCTCAGAAAAAAATATGGATAGGATTCCGTTACAGTATCGCGAAACGGTAGCAGAACTTTATTAAGAAGCAACCCGGAATCACAACGGATATCAAGGAGCCAGGAAAGTGACCTAGGGGCACCCTGAACAACAACGTATACTATGGACGACCCTAAATTAATATTCAAATCCGTATCAACGGTTCATACATGGACATGCATGCAGTGCCTAAAGCGATTCTTCTTTTCCAACGGACGGACCTTTAAAACCATTGTCACGTAGGACTTTTAGATACACGTGCTTGCCATATGCATGTTTGATGTATGTTTCAAACGAGGAGGACTATCTCGAGGACTCCTGTCTTTTACTCATCGTACACCTTGCGTTTTTCCTTAACTTTGATTCGTTTACTCTTCTTTCGGACAACCCACCCATCTCCTGAATCCTGATCGACCATTGGTCACATTTTATTGCAATGAAATCTTATGTACTCGTAATTACATTTCTTATATTGTTTACTTTAAATATGTGCTTGAAAATTATATCTCATAATTCGAAATCGTCTAAACCGTTACGAATGCTCGAACTTTAGACAAATTTCCACGCTACTTTGTCCTGCCTCGTAACATTCGATCTTTCGTTAATAAATCATTTAAACAAAAAAAAAGAGCACATTTAGGTTATAAAAAAAAAAGCCAAAACGGGCGAGTAAATATAGCCGAAACCCGAGGGCTGCTCTCCATTTTTGGTTAAATTGCGGACAAATGAGAGCGTCTCAATACGCGAAACGATGTTCCGAAAGAGAAAAAATTTGCTGAAAAAACCGACGAGAGACGGATTCGATCGAGAAAAAAAAAACAAAAAAAGGAATAAAATAAAATAGAAAAGAAAACTTTGATTCCCCAAGTCATGTTACAAAGTATCGTAAAGATGGAAAATAAAATAAAAATTGAAAAAGCTAAAAAGGAGAGGGGAAGAGAACAAAAATGTATGGGAAGGGGGAGAAAGATATGGGACCGCAAGAGGAACGAGATGAAGAGAGATGAAAATAAGGGAGAAAGAGCAGAAGCGAAGAATTGAAAACGGCACGCAAGCGTATTGTCCTCCCATCGAGAGGAATCGTGAAATACGATCGCCTTTTAGTAAAATGAGACCAAAATATAGGGTGTCTACCCCGCGCTTCCCTCTTTTTATCATTCTCTCTCTTTCTCTATCATTTTTCTCCCCGTGCACTCTTTCTCCTCTTTCTTTCTCTCGATAGTTTTTCTACAATCTATTTATCTCCCTCTCTACTTTCTATTTCTTCCACTTCTTTTCACCGTTTCATATGAACAATACGAAAATGTCCGTGAAATGACCATTCCTTGACGTGTTTCTCTCTTTTTTTCACAAAACAAAAAATTCGTATTATTCGTCGAAATGTTAGGTGCATTAGTGCACCCCTTGATTTTTTTTTTTCGTTTTGGATACTTGATATTTTTAGATTATCACGTGGTCGATGCTCAATTTACCGAGAAAAAGAAATTAATAGTTTTTCTTGCATTTTTATCAAGATGGGATTCAATCAATTTTCCTAAGATGCAATAAAAAATAATGCGACTATCGTTTTATGACACGCTATTGCTCATACGAACAATTAAATTTTGTTTTTAATTAAACATTAAATGTGTTTATCTTCGTCCTCCTGAAAAATCAAAAACAAGAACAAATATCCTATAACATGAATGTATTATACATAACACCTAAAGTATTTTAATCGCATTATAGGAGAATTTAATGGTTTCTCTATACACTAGAAATACTTCGATTGTTATTCTAAACAAATGGAATTTAGTTAACGATATTACTTGTCACCCAAAAGGAAACATATCGAGGAATCCTTACGAAGCTTCTACGTGAGTTTTCGATAATTGAAGTTTTAATCGCACAGTTCTATATAGACATATACATGTATATTCATACTTTGATAGTTTCACCGATAACGAAACAAATTTAGAGAGGAATTCTAGCTCGTAGGAAAGCACCGTTACCATGAAACTTTAGAAACGAAAAGGTATGGCTTTCCACAGTCCATATAATTGCCGAGTGTAGCAGCATCAAACTCCACCGTTGCCAAGTCTTAGATGTTCGTGGTTCTCATCCCTCTTCTCTCGAACATAACTACGATCATTATACACTTGTTATGTAATTTAACCAATTATTATCTTCAATCATGAATTTCAAAAATAAAGAAAGAAATAAAACATCTCCCTGCTATCAGTATATGTTATCATACATATCATACAAACTTTTATTTATACGCTTAAATATTATAAATAAATACTTTCTTTTAGTTTTTCCCTCTTTTGTAGATAAGATTAGAATTAAAAAAAATACGTTTATTAAATACCTCTTATGAATGTAAGAATTAATTTTTATTTAGTCAATAATTGTGGGAATTAAATTTGAAGATTTTTCAATTGCCTGAAAAGAGACAAAGAAGAGAGAAAGGAATTATTGGAGAAAAAAAATTGTCAGGGTTGAGAACCTTGTGAGGGTTCTTTTTTTTTCTCCCCCGCACCCTGCTGTGCATAGCTTAGAACTAGACGCAGTGGAAATTCTTTCTCCTTTCAAATGCGCTTTTGGGTGTATCCTCCTGTACCTAACAACAGATTCGAAGCGTATTATCTTGTCCACGACCTTAGTTAACGTTTTTAAGATCATCTCAAGTTTTAACACTTTTACTAAAAATTCCCTCATCCTTTCCTTATTTATTTCTTTTTTTTTTTTTTCAAGAACACTATAAAAATTTTCACAAATATATAAAAATTCATTACGAATTAAAATTAAACAATATTATTTTCAAGATCAACAATTTTTTAGTCAAGATAATATAAATTAAAGTTATATATAATAAATAATTATATTAATCTTTTTTTTTTGTTAATGAAATGTACGAAAAATTCGATTCTAAATAGATTGATATAACGAATTATACAATAAAAAATGTGAGAAAATTTATAAATAAAATTAACAAAAAACATAACAAAATTAAAATATGTCCTCGCTATTACCGAAATTAAAAAATTCTATATATATTCTAAAGAGTTGAAAAAATATATTAGAAGAGAATAGAAAGAGACAGAGTGTGTCCCGTTTATGGATGAAAATTGATGGCTAAGCGTACGGTCTTTGAATGCATTTTTTTCTTTTTTCCAGATATCATTACACTAAAGGGGCAGATGCAGTATCATCCCTTGGAGTTACCCTTCGTGCATCACTGTAGTATCTTAGCGAACGAACGAACGAACGAACGTATGAACGTACGTACGAACGAACGAACGAAAACGAACGAATGAAGAACCCCTCCTCTTCATCCATCCTACCGAGTAGAATAGAGCCAGAACAATCTTCCCTTTATGGGAGACATAGGAAGCTATTCGAATCCTGGGAACCGTTTTTCTTTTTCTTTATCTTTTGTCTTCTTCTTTCTCTTCTTCTTTTCTGTCTTTCCAAGTGCAATTATTTTCACAGCTTGGCGTCCTCTTATATAATGACACTGACAATACTATTCCAAGAAAATACTAAAAAACTTGCGCTCAAAGCACGTGTCCCCATTTTCTTTTTATTATTATATTTTTCTTTTTTTTTACTTTTTTTTTTGAAACATTACCGACGCAACTTGAAATTTGAGAATGAATTTGAGGAAACTCTAATAATTTATGACGCCTATTGTTTAGTGAAATATTAACTAAGGGATAAAGTTTCCTAAATTTTTCTAACAATGCTAAAGTAAAAAGAGTTTTTCTTCATATGTTTTCTATCAAGTCTCTTCGAAATAGTTTCAAATTATTTTCTGATCGAGTTTTTTATTTACCGATATCTTGACTATGCTAATGTATCGATATTGCTTAATTTTTTCTATTATCTCATCGACCTTTCCACTTATTGGTTGATTAGAACGAGGTGCATATTTGACATCTAAATTTCAATATTGTAAACGATATTACATCATATTTATTAACATATTTTTATAAGCTTAAACCCAATCTTTCTCCACTGTTGGTAATAAAATTTCAAAAAGAATTTAATTTTTTCTTTATCATTCATTTTCAAAACAGGATTACTTTCAAAAGAATCAACGTATATTGTACAATTTTTTTCTGATTATTCTATGATTTATCTTTCAAACGTGTACAAATATTACAAGATCCGATTAATACTATCAAAGTTATGCGATTTAAAAGCAATTGAGCAAAAAAATACGAAAAAACTTTTTACCCATGCTAATATTTAATGCAAAAATTAACATATCATTTAAAATCGTTTTTGAATAATTTAATATTATAAAATCAACATGAAAATGTAGTGAATTATCGATAAGATAATCCAACATTATACGTTTGAAATTCAGCATAATGAGGAGTGTGCATTATTTTACGGTTTCTGCGCAGGTGCATTTTACTTGTGCCATCCATGTGCATCGATTTGGCAGGCGCAACAAGTGCACGCCGGTAGTTTCTTCTGATACCGCAGCTGTTCCAAACTCCATGCCATGGATATGCAACAGAAGGCACATGGAATAAAACTAAAGGGTGTACGCGATTTACGTGATTCGAATATCTTGTTTTACGTTATTATTATAAAATGCTTGACACTACCATCCCATTGAAAAAGAAAAAAACCATATCCGAAAAATCTCTAGGGGAAAGATTTCGTCAAAATGTCGTCACTGGTAGAGAGTATGAATAACACAGGGTTGTTTCTTTTTTTTAAGGGATAAGAAAAGAAAAGAACGAGAAAGGAGTTATAACCGTGGGCTATGTTAATGGGATCCATGAAATTCCGCAACAGGTTCATTTCTCCAAGGAGTATTCGTGACACCGTGGTACCGCGTGAAGATCCACAGATTCACCGAGAAATATGTTCCAACGAACCTCGACTATTTGTCATTAAAATACTTGATAAATACGCTATTTCTGTGTCTTCCTTTGCCATTCATTTTCAACTTGGAATCGTTTAAAATTACAACGGAAAATAAGAATACAATTTTCGGCAAAAACGATAAAGGAAAAGCATCCAATTACTTCGGAGTAGTAGAGAGATTTACACTGTCGAAAAATCTGTTATTTCTCTGATTTATAGACTTGTTTTTGTCAAGAAACTAAATCACACATTGTAAAAGATTTTTCTATCTTGTCGAAATGCGAGATTTCGGTATTGGTTGGTCTGTTTCGTTGTTAGAAATACTTAGACTAATCTTGCAATCGATCTTAGGGTAGAATCGGGCAAAAGGCAACAGCTGCTACGTGAGAGTCAATGACGTCACTGTAGAATCTGAAAGATCACTCCCCATAGCAGCATCCGACTGGAAGGAAGCGTAACGAGAGTCTAGCGCGATTCGCTGTTTTCCCATTTTCCCACCCTTCCTGTTCATCTTCCAAGCAGCTGCATAGAATTTCTAACCTATCTTTTTATAAGCCTCTGTTTACCCTTTCAGAAAAATCATTGTCTTCCAAATCTTCATCCGATTAATTCTCATTATCATTAACAAAAAAAAATACTTTCTCATCGCTACTACAAATTTATCGTGAAGAATAAAACGGGATAAGAAGAGTCGTTAATTTACGTCCTGTTTGCAGTCACATATTCGTTTTTATTACTTGTTTGGAAAGCGGTAACTCCTGAAGGAATAAGTGTGACCATTGGAGGGATTACACGCTCGTGTCTCACGGGTCAAGATCATCTAAGGATCATTAGCCTTAGTTGAGTACGTAATCCGTCATGAGTTTCTTACCGATGATCCTGGAAAACTTAGTGGATCCGGTCTAGCGAGGTGTCCACGCGAATGCAACTGACCTTTCCTGATCCTAATTTTTCTTTGGGGAGCGACCGTTGACAAAGTCCATCACCTTTACGTCTTACTCAGTTCGGAAGTATGGAAAAGACCTGTGCGACCGGTAAATCGACTACTCTATCTACTTTCTTTAGACATTGGAACGAATTTTATTGTTCGTAGGAACGGAACAACCTGTAGCAAACAAGATACCAGGCAGCAAGTAACCAACAACCAGCAAACAAGCAAGCGCGTGCTGTCCACCGTGATCGTGATCCACTCAAAGCGAAGACTCGATCGTCCAGGTCCGTGTTTCCGCTTCTCGAACCGGTCAAGTAGTCGGTGGGCTGATCGCTCGACTCCGATGACCCATGGATCCCACGGGGATGACCCTATCGATGATGAACAACGATACCCCTAACTCGTGCTAACCGCCTCTATCTCTAAGCGTATCGCATATTGCTACAATATAAGGATCAAGGATACTCGATCGTAGAACATGATAGGAACGAGTAATTAGACTCGTTAACCGTGAATACTCTTTGTATATATACTTCAGTATACTTTTATTATTCTCGACCGGATTCTACTTTTGATCGTTTTATGTCATACTGAACTCATTTCCATAAGGATTACGTTATTTTTACAAATTTCCGGTTTTTCTTTCTAACTGAACGATGACTGACACTCACACATATACATATATATATATATTATAATTTTTTTAGGTTTAAATTATATTTTGAAACCTTTCATTTTATGATACTATTTCTAAATTGTTTCAAATATTTTCAATCAATTGCTCGATTATTACTAAATTTGTTATTTCAAATTAATTTTCATTTGAATATTGCGGAACAAGTATTTTCGTATTTTCGCATAATTCTGATATTGTTTCTTCTCGAGACCAAAATTCATGCATCAGCAATATATGCACTCATACTTATATCTGTTTTTTTCATCCCAACTCGAATTTAACCAAACACAATTTATATTCCTAATCACAATGTTTCATTCTGTACTGTACCTATAATACAACTCCTGAAGGTATAATATTGTTGTACATTTCTGTAACTCGTTTTAGATTCGAGTATGTGCACATGTATGTGTGTGTAAAGGTACCTTAAAATCGATCGAAGTGGTCGTTTATTCGAGGAAGTATCGAGGAAAGTCGTAATTTCTTGCTAAATCCTAGAAAGCTTTGGAATGTTCCGAAAAGTGTACGTTACCAATATTTGCATAGGACACCGGTGTACGCTCGGTACACATATCCTAGGAAATAGTAAATCACGCTTTTCCTTTCGTTTCCTTTCCTTTCCGTAGGTACGGACACTTACAGAAAAGTACCGGAAAGAATTTGCTTTTCAAAAGCTAACGTAATCCAGATGAGAAAATCTGAGCATAGATTGTACTCTTATGTCAGATAGACGTTCATGGTACCTCGTCGTTTCATTTATGAACATCATGATTTTCAATTAGAAGAGAAACGTCGTCCTTTAATTTCATTCGACATTTTATCGTCCATGCTTTTTTTATCCCAAGTGTACATTTCGTGTTAGGCTAACTGGTGAAACCGCAACGTTCGTTAACATTCTTTATTTTCACGAACAAATTTATTCGAAATGACCTTAGCTTCGTTTAGAAGATTCAAGAGAAACGTTTATACTCGACTTATCACGATTGCTATACTTTCATGTCCTTCTATATCCCTTATCATTCCCGTTAGATTTATTTATCAAAGGATTAAGTCAGTTTGTCGTATATGGGTCGTAAAAAAGGATACGTCTCACCTAAGGAAGAAGAAATCGTAACGAAAATTCAGCGTCGAGTTCTACCAGTGAATAATTTCACTCCGAATTTAATCTTTCCGACAGTTTTCATACGATTTACATACGTCTAACGCCATCTTGTTGGGTTGTACTACTTCGGTTAAAACCGGATCGGTGTAAACTTTTACTAAGCAATCCCCAAAATGCAATCCGATCTTTGAGTTAAGGGGTGGCTTACAGTACGAAACGTCGCACGAAATCGTGCCAGCTTTTGATTCGCTCTCTTTCTTCTTCTTTTTATTCTTATTCTCGTTCAGAGGGGGTTACAGTCTGAAGAAGCGATATCCTAATGGGACCGTGACAGGGACCTGTTGGTTGTTGGTCAGAGGTCCAGACGAGAAACCGGACGTTGGGACCCAAAGGTCAATTCGAGTCAATGGACGCGCGAGTTCGAATCTGGTGCCGGAACGAGTCAATCGACAGTTGACCTTCGAACTTTTCGCTAAACTTTAGATATTTCCAATCGCGCATTTTATTCGACTCTATATCTTTATCAATGTTTCATTTATTATTTATTTGTGTGCGTTCTAATATCTCGAAGAAATGAATTTTTATTTGATATCATTACGAGAAAACTTATATTTTTTAATTTTATTTACGATAATTAAAAATAAACATGATTTTTAATTTTTGACTTGATTATTAATTTTTTCGATAAGAATATTTATTACGAATTGTGTTTGTTTAACTTTTTAATGATTATACGAGTTGAATTAGATTTTCTGTAAAAATTTTAAACTCAATTTGAAAACCACGTTTGCGTGAAGATAGGTTATCAAGAAGTAAAAGAAGCAACGCGTTATTATTTTTTATTTCATTTTTGCACGAATCCGTTACCCGTCGAATTTGACACATGTTATGGAACACCTTAAGCAGGTGCATCCTCTTCCCTGCATCCTGGATCGAAACTCAAAACCTTGTTCAGTGAATTGTAATTTAAATATTCCGCACAAAGTGTTACGTCTTATTATAATATTATTTTACTTTTTACGAATATTAAATTGATTTTCGTCTACTGCAGTAAATAATTTGTTTATTTCCTATAAAACAAATATTCTACTTTTTTGATTCAAAATATCATGTAAATGCATCAGAAATGAATTAATTTAATTCGAAAAATTCAAACTAAAATAAAAATTTACTATAAATACAGACCATGCAACACGATTTAATAAGTAATTAGTAACAATTTATAATTTATCAAAACCAAATCCAAAGAAAATATTCGTAGACATTCGTACGAAAAAAAAATTCCATGAAACATAAATCCCCATCAAGTTCTCTATTTTCTAGGACAACATGTTAGTACCTCGTGTCATTTCGCGTGTATTTTCTATCACGCAGAATCTTCCCCTTCCCCTTCCTCTTCTCCTTCTTTTTCTTCTTTTAAGACGGATGTGCATCTCGAAAGAAATATGTCCTTAACCGTTTACTATTATAGTACTCCGTGCAACGTCGACGATCAAGGGGCGAAGTTATACGTTCGAAAAAGGGTAGACCAAAAACACTATAGCACCTAACATCCTATCGAAAAAGACGCTTTTACTCTAACACACTTACAGTTAAAATCTACAGCCATAGTCAAAATGCGTTAGTAAAGATTGGTAGCGCACGAATGATCACGGAACTAAAACTAACACTCTCACTTTCTATCTCACACAAACACACACACACACATATACTTTCTGTCTCACTCCCTCTTTCTCACTCTAATAAAAGGTGAGTCTAGCAAGTTGAAAAGACAACCACCCATGTATATTTTCTATCATTTCTTTTTCTTGAAAATTAAACTATAAACAATTTATTTTTCTATCTAAAACGAGCTCTTGTATAAAAGAATGCATGTGAAACTTCTCCCTTCGTTTTCTTTGAAACTGTTAAGTATTAAGTCTTACTGGTTGCACAATGTATGGACCCCTACAACTGTGTAGAATTTTAAAAAAATCGGTGTCTAGTGTCTTGTAAGTCTAGTTTTTTATCTCTAGATTTTTCTCTCACTCTCTCTTTCTCTCTCTCTCTTTCTCTCTCTCTCTCTTTCTCTCTCTCTTTCTCTCTGTCTTTCTGTCTTACTCTAAGTAGAAAAAGGGTGACTGTTCAGTAGGATGCTGTGGGAACATTCTCACAGATAGAACAGATCACCTGTAGCCATTGTGTGGAACATCCCTTCGAGAAAACGGATCTTTCTACCCCCCATCGATCTCTATCCTGTAGATAAACGCGATCTTTAAACGATATACTTTGAAAAACGTGATAAGATTCCTTTTAGAAATCGATACATCAACTGAATGAATATTTCATAATTTAAAAAAAATTCAATTCATTTTACACTTGATCTATCATGATCTACATTAATATAAAATTTGTACAGTTGTTCTACGCGATTAACATTTCATATTTTTCATACGAGATATTTTCACACTTGATCTACATGATTTATATTTTTTATTTGTCATAAAAAATTTAAACAAAATCATATATACAGTTGATCTGCATGGAAAACACGGAGAAAGCTAAAAAAAGAAAAATATATTTCAGTAAGAATTATATAAAGTTGAGGATTAGAATCAAAGAAGAAGGGAAACTTAAAAAAAAAAGAAAGAAAGAAAAAAAAAGAAAAGGAAGGAAAAGAGAGAAGAGAGAAGAGGAAGCACATCTCATCCCTTTTACATTTTAATTTCTCCCCTTTTGCATGAGCTTTTCAAACGTTTCTCCCTACTTCCTCGATGTACTCAAATTCGCCATCTCTTTTTATTTCTTCCTTACTCCTTCCTCCTTCCTGCTTCCTCCTCCTTTCTCTCTCTCTCTCTCTCTCTCTTTCTCTCTCTAACTTTTATATTCTCTCTTCCTAACCATCCACCATCATCAGCAGAAGCAGCAGCAGTAGCAGCAACAGCAATTCTAGGTGGCATCCCTTTAACATTATAATGTTCCCATCCCCATTTCTTTCCTTCCTCAGTGGCTATCTCCCTTCCTTTCTCGAATACTCTTCTTCCTCCTCTACCCCTTTTCTAGTCGCCCAACGTACCGATTTATAGGTTAGGAAGGAAATTCTAAGGAAATGTTATGCCACCAGCCCCACTAAGATCAATAAGAAAAAGCCGTTGAACGACGAGAACTCACTCGATCATGATTTTCAAATACGTTCGCGGGATTATCGAGTACCTAGGGTTAATATATAAATGTATGCATGTCTGAATATATGTGTGTGTGTGTAAATGTATGTCTATCGATAGCTAAAGATAGAATTGTCGTCTACATAGAAGAGAGAAAAGCCAAACTTGGCTTACAATATTGCATAGTACAGAAAATCCTATTCTAATGCCCTGGCATACATTAACGGACATCCTAAGAAAATTGGATTAAACCTTTTGGAATTGTTAACACCGATTTTGCATACATCTTCCAAAGAATATCACAACCCTCCCCCCCCACCCTTCTTTCCCTACTCTTCACTTCTCTTTTATAGACAGATTTACTTATCAAACTTTTCGACTATTCTTACGTCTAACGGATACAGTTTTGTATTTCTACCCCAATTCAGTTACTTAATTGTAAAGTTTTTAACCCCTTTACACTCGTCGAAGTAAGAATTTTGGATTATTGAATGACGTAAGGAATATCGAAAGTTCGTTGAAAGTTATACGAATGCAATTGTTGAGTGTCTGAGTGATTAATGGTCTTCTTGATGGACAACTCGTTTCATCGTAGGGTTGCTTTTGTATAACATATTGCGGTAAACCGTACAATTTATTTTCAAAACTCGACACGTATCTTGATGTCTAAAATAATTAGATAAAAATGGCAAACATTTATCGGAGAGATTGATTAGGCTAATAATTTTAATCAAAATGCAAATGAAAAAGAAATAAATTAATTCGATTTATATATAACACGTGGAGAAAATTCAAATCATTTATTTAATTAAGTATGAAAGTATTTCGTTATCTAAAATAATTTCATAAAAATGTTGACAACTTATTGTAACAATAAATGAAACTAAAAGAAATCAATAATTCGATCTGCGATAAGTGAAGGAAATATAAGTGGTTGAATTATGTCTAAAAATATATTGGTATCTAAAATAAGGTGCTTAAAATGTATCATAAATTAGGTTAGTAGTTTGACTTAAAATGAATAAGTAGAAAGGTTAATGAAAAAAAAAAAATAAAGGAATGAATAAGTCGATTAGTGAAATGTACGTGGTTGAAGTTTAAATGGTTGGATTATGGCCCGAAGGTGTTTCAGAGGCACGTGCTAGGAGAGACCTCTTTGACACTGCTCGTGAAATGACCATTGGTCATTGTCGCGAGCTGGAACGCAAGAGGAAAAAGTGAGAATAACCGGTTACCTCCCGCCAAGAAGAACTCAAGAGACCCACGTGCTTCTCCAACCAACGCGAGAGAGAAAAAGAGAGTTTGAGAGAGAGAGAGAGAGAGAGAGAGAGAGAGAGAGAGAGAGAGAGAAAGAAACGTGGTCCAGCAAGTAGCATGGAAGAAGAAGTGCCGATTATGAACAACACTCGTGTAACATCCTGTAACACCTGCCGGCTTCAAATAAATGTTCTCCAATCTCTCGACAGACCAAGGACAACATCTTTCGCTTTTATAAAAGGGAAATTATACCGTTCACTTAACTGTTTCTATTCGTATCTTTCATTTACTCAATCAAATGCACATTCTTCTATTTAATTGAAATTAATTCGAAATTCAAGATCGAAACTTTTTCAAGGCCGAATTTTGAAATTGAAATCAATTTTTATCGTTTACATATTTATTCATTGGAATTTAATTTCTTGTCAAAAAATTATATTATGATCGTATTATCGTAATTGTATAAAAATTTATGCTATACGCGATATAGAATATTTGGGAATAGGGATATTTTAATTCGAGCAAAAATTTCAAGGATTGCATTGGCAAGACGTCCGTCCAGTAAAGATGTCGGTCAAAGTCAAGGTAAAGTTCGTTGTTCGCAAAAGAGAAAAAGAGGGAGGGAGAAGGTTGAGCATGGAAATCCAAACGATTTGCATACTTTCCGTTAAACGGCAGTTGTCGCTTTTTCTCTTCCGAGACTCTTATTCTTCCTTTTTTCTTTTTTTTCTTCCCGGTCATCGGCCTAGTCCGTTGACCGTGCGCGATTCGCTACATATTTTCAAAAGACTCAAAAGCCACTCTACGTTTTTTATACCAACCTCTTGGCCCCTCTCTTCTCTTTTTCTATTATCATCATTATCATCATTTCGAGCATGGTCAAATAGAAGAAGCTAAGAGGAGAGAAGGTAAGACGTGCCTCGCAAACGTTTAAAAAGGTTCCTTCCGAACCTTCAAACCTTCGTCATCGAATCCTACTTACATATGTACTGAATTTTTTACACGAGGAACAATAGCCAAACAATTTTGACCAGTGGTCCTGCGTACCGTCAACCGACATCGGATAGGATTGGTCGAACAACCCTAATCGTCTGATGTCCTACTCCCGGAAGAGGTGGCTGACATCCTGGGGAAGGGGTAGTCCAGATTTTAATTCATCGCTAGACGACGACTCGATAGGATTCATTTGACGTGAGTTTGTTACTTCAACATTTAGTGATCATTCTTATCATCATTGCATGTAACAAGTTTTAATAATAATATCAAATTGACATCTTTTTTTTATTGTTTCTACAAGGTGGAATTTATGTTTAGTGAGATAATATCAAGATTATAAAAGTTAGATATTTTATCCATTGATATGTCTTTGATTCAATTCAAATTTGAGTCCTTTAATTTGGATAGGACTCGGGGAATTTCGTGATAGGATTCAGAATACGTGAGTTCCTTTTTTTCAAGATTTTCTGATCATTTTTATCATAATTGCATCTAATTATTCTTTAAAATCTCATTCATGGCAAATAATTTGTTGCAAATGAAAATTGCTTATTTATTTTCCAAGAAGTTTAATTAATTTTCAGTATAATAAAATCAATGTTTTACGATGTTAGTACTATAAAAATTAATTAAAGATATTTCATACACCGAAATGAGACTTTGTTTCGATTTAAATTTAACTTGAAAATCTTTATCAACAGAATTTCCTTAACGTGAATTTGTTTTTTCAAGATTTCTTGATCACTTCCATCACCACTGCACGTAATTAATCTTGAAAATAATTCATTTTCATCAAACAAACATTTTTTTTATTTTTTTTCTATACAAAGTTTAATTAATTATTAGTGAAATAAAATTCACGTTTAGTATTTTAGCTATAAAAAATTTGCTGAATGTAACTTTATCTAGTGAAATTTCTTAGATTCGATTAAATGTTGACTTTAACTTGGAATCATGAAATAGTTTCGCGTGTGAGTCTTTTTATTTCAATTATTTTTCTTTTCCTTAACAGAACTCTTTTGGAGAAATGTCGGATAAGAATTTAGTTTCTTCCATCTGGTTTTTCGACTCGCTCGGATATAAGACCGTTTTATCGTCGCTTCGAGTGTCTTTCTCTTTCTTTTTCTCTTTCTCTCTTCCTCTTTCTATTTCTCTTTCTCTCTTTCCTCTTTTCCTTTCTAGCTTAACGCAAAAGAAAGTTCCAAGTATTCTCTCCGTAAACCAATTCCTTCCTCACTTTGTCGGGAACGATCGAATAGCGTATTGTACTTCTCTCTTTTCCGTTATCGTCAGACTTTTCAGATCGCATTGAATTCAATTTATTAATACTCTTAAGAAAAGCTTATTTTTACGAACCCAAAAAACGAAGTAGAAATAAAATAAAAAGAAAAAGAAGAAGAAAAAGAAAAAGAAAAAGAAGAAATCAAAAAGTATGACTTAGGGTTTAAGATGATGTTAATAGTAAAAATGGGGTTTAGGTCTTTTCATCGAGTAACATGATAGATGAGAAAACATTAATAATTTGGTCGACAATACCTAAAGGGGGTCTGAAACCGCAAGAGAAAACCACAGAGGATGGTGGAATGTAGTTCAAGTGCACAACCCTTTTCCTAGTCGTGGTTGTAACACTCGAAAATGGAAAGGCTTTCGTCGGGGGTAGGTTGGTTGGTTGGTTAGTTGCTTGCTTGCTTGCTTGCTTGCTCTTCCGTTGCTGCGATTAATCAGGATTATCCAAAGCACCGACCTCATGGCCTCGCGTTGTCCTTCCCTCGATAACCATGCGATGACCATCCGTCATCGAAGGGAAATTCTCTCCCCCTTTCAATCCTCACCTCCCCCCAAACCCCCTCATCACCTTCTCTCGAACCTTCCTCGCACCTCCCTCGGGACGACGATTGGCTCGCGATCCGAGGCCTCTATAAACCGGACGATCATTACAGTGTCATTAACTCTGACGAGCGTGTAATCGTACCGGGCAAGAGGTCAGAGGGTGAACAACGTACCTCTGCCCAAGCTGAGCCCATGTTGGTAAGGTCACGGCTTCGTACTCTATGAGACTTGATTGAACCGCTCTTATGAATTAATTGACCCATCTAAGCGTGATCGAACCGTTATCGATTTACGAACATATCATTTAGATTTGGATTAGGAGTAATTGTTTATTGGATTGTACGAAATATTCGTACCGATTTGTACAAAAACTTTCTCGTATCAATAATATATTATATAATATATAAAATTACAATAGTATGTCATTTTATTCTATGTTTGTAACAAATATTATTATGAAAAAACACGTAAATGCTAGAAATCCGTCGCGAATAGAAAGGGTTTCGATATATCAAAATAAATCTCGATTAGATAAGGTAAGTACGAAGCAATGCATGTTAGACAGTATTACATGCTTATCAGGATGAAATCGAGGAAATTAATGCTCAATTTCACCACTATTAACGCGAGCGAAACAGAAAGTGTAAAAAAAGGTACATTAATTAATTATACTATTAATTAAATGAATTTAACCGATAGGACAAGAAGAACTATCCTGAGCTGATAAAATGTACAAATAAATATAAAATTTTTATAAATAATTCAAAAAATAAAATTACTCATGTGTTCGTTAATATAATTGATTTAAATAATTACAACCAGTAACTCGTGCCGATTGGGACCTTTTATCCTCGGCATGATTGAGCACCGGAGGGACTTTAAATTTTTGTACTCACTACTTAAGAAGTTCTATGATGGCTCCAAAACACTTCTACTTCGTAGCAAGTATAGCAGTCTAACGATTCGAAAGTTCCTCGGTTTGCTATTGAAGAAGATCCATCGAAGAATTCACTCCACATTTTTGAAAAGGAAGACAATTTATGGTCATATCTGTAAAATAAAGTAGTACAAAACCATAAGTTATTTAAAATATAATCCAGAACCGTATAAAAAAAAAATCGAATAAAATGTAAATTAAAATGAATACTCACACTGCATTCCAATGGGATAAAGCGCAGTTGCACCATGCTGATGCATCTCGCGTGAATCTAATAACGTGTTATTAACGAAAATGAGAAATAATAAATGAATTTCTTATCGCGAAACCGAAATTTAATTATACAGCAAACAACACTGGCTCTTATTCGCGTATGATTTTAATTTATTATGCACCCGATCACTGACTCTACAACTGTTTCCAAAGACTGCTTTGCACACAGTCAATACAAATACAAAAATCTTCATTGATGCACTGACTTTAATTGTGCGAACAGTCTGTGCGACTGTTTAAAAATAAAAATACAACTTTACTCGAACAAACTCTAATGCAATTACACTGCCTTGGTCGCAGTTAATTTGATATATAAATTTCAAAAATAGTTCGCGAACGCGACGGAATTGAAATTAACGAACGAACGTGCTTCTAATCCGTGATTTTAATTATATTTAAACGATACAACACTCCCGTATATTGCTTCGCGCACGATTGCAATGCACAAACACTTGTAATACTTCACTAACACTTCACTAACACTTCTAACACTGCAATATTCCCATGATGATCTGAAACAAAAATAAAAACAAAATTATGAATATCATTGTTGTAAGAAAAAATTATTATAATTGCTAAGAAAGTGTTTAAAATAATGAGTGACTTACGTTTATTCTTCAATGATGAATGCACGATGGGTATCCTACCTTTAGGATGACGATGAGCACACGTTTAAATCGAATAAAAGAAACTTACGGAGTTTCTTTACCCGAAAAAACGAAACTGTTACATACGGCGTACAACACTGACTTTACTTTCCGATTCTTTTGTATTTTATTTCAACGATACAACATACGAGTACTTCATTGCCTACGCGCTCGATTGCAATGATGTTCTGAAAAACATAAAGAAAAAGAACAATATCATCGTTATAATAAAAAACCATTAAAGTTATCATAGAAATGTTTGATAGGAAAATATATTTACTTTTAGTCTTCATTGATGACTGCAAGATAAGTATCCCACCCTTAGGATGACGATCAATAAAATAAAATTAAATACAGAGTCTGAAAAACTGAAACATACTAAAGGTTATAATACAATATCTCCTGTGAATTATTTCTGAAGGCAGTGCACACATTAAAAGATTTTATCATAAAGAGAGAGAATTAATGTTAAATATAAAAAGAAAATATAATCTATATGAGAATTGACTTAATTAAAAGTAAACGTTATTAAACATTTGTGAAATTGATCAAAGTATGCAACTATTTTTTTGATAGTACTCGTTTTGCATTTCAATATGCAAACTCAAGCAATATCAATTGCTTAAGTCTCACTACTTGTATATAATTCCATACAAAGTATGTAATGTTATTAAAAATTGTTAATATAAATCTTTATAGTTGTCTAAATAAAATAATCATTGTATCAGCAAACTCAATAAAGAGTAACCTACAAAATAAACCGTTTGTTATACTGTTCTATGTAATGAAAAACTTATTAAAGTATTAAAATTAACACGATAACGTTAGAAATAAAATTATTCAATAGTTTAATGTGCGTCATCACTCTTACCAATCTTAACTTGTCAAAGGACGGAAGAGGAATGAGCATCTCTCTCTCTCTCTCTCTCTCTCTGTTTACCTTTGAGAGTAACGAGTTTCAGTTGTTTTTGTTTTTATCTCATTGTTAGCTCGAGCATTGCTGAAAAACACAGAGACGTATTAATACATGTTTATATACCGAATATTTTGTATTTTTATTCTCTCTCTCTCTCTCTCTTTCTTTCTTTCTTTTTCTTCTTCTTCTTCCTTTTTCACATTATTGCTTTTTTTCTCACACTCTTTCTATTACACTTTTCTGCGTTATAAAAAAAGAGATGAACTTACCTCGACGAATATGAAGGAGACAAAAAAGTGAACACAACAATAAAGTTAGGTATATGTATTCGTTCTGGAATACATATGCTCGAAAACCTAAAAAAAAGTAATAAAAAAAATAAGATTACATTAGCACAATATAAAGAAAATCAAATATATGAGTGTATGTGTATGAGCTACCTATACTTATGTATATTTGCCTGTATGTGTGTGCAGGTAATAAAAATCGAATTTAATACGAAAGACGATCTTTGAAGACATAATTATAAAAAATAATTAATTAGAGCATCATTTAAAAATGATAATAATCGATACCGTGAAAATACGCTCGAAATTAGAGAAAAGATATTGTTAAGTAACATTGGTGAAATTTGATATCTATCGAATTTTTCAATATTTCGTTATGAAAATACTCACGTATAAAAATCTTGCTTGTAGATATAGTTTGATATATAATAGGAAGGTGTACGTTAGAAAATATCTTTTAACCCTTTGCAYTCGGTAGGTGAGTTTCACTCACCAAGCGATTTTATGCCGCAACTCGAGAGGTGATTTTCGCTCACCACTTCGTACGCAGCGGTAACTTGATGCGCGTCGATAGTTGTTAAAGTTTAATTTTTTCGACAAAGGTTCCTACGCTCTCTTTGTATAATCTTATAAAGTGTAAAATGATATTTTTTCA
>NW_014569585.1:295820-304160 GCF_001313835.1 Polistes canadensis
GAATAATGTTAAAAAAATTATCCTTGTAAACATGTAAAGATACATTGAGAATTAAAATATAAAAGTTTTGTACGTTACTTTGCGTGTGTAATCATTTTATGTTAGCGGCAGTAAAGTCACGAAAAGCGCTACTAAACGTCTCGAGTTGCTGGTAGGTCCGCGCGGAAACGGCTCCGAGTGCAAAGGGTTAATTACCTGAGATTAACGTGACGACAAAAGGTTCGCGCGATATCCAGCAACGACACCGTAAAAAGAAAGAAGGAAAATATGCAAAAAAAACGCTAATTGGCTGATAATTATTTCGGACGTCATGTGACCAATTAGAAATTCGTATATCTTTGTAAATTCAAATTATTACTAACGTTTTATACACGCACACAAGCTTGCCGTTACATGTAGGTAATTCGGCTTTCTTCATAACAACGCTAGTCAACCTTGATATGATTATTTATTTATTAAATAAATCCAAAATTTATTCTTTTCTTCTATTTTGATATATGTATCTTGTTAATATTTAAGAATTAACGAATAGAATAAACACGATATACACTAAAAACTTTATCACATCGCACAGAAAAACACGAATGTATAGAAACGAAACGTCATTGTAGCCATTCTTAAAACAATTGACATCGTGTGTGACAGTGTTCCATCTCGGAAGGTATAGAAATTAAAGCAAAAATTGGGTATCTAATCGATAATGCAGATCAAGAACACGAAAATTTTCATTATTCATACAAATTACCCGAATTTTTTCTTTCACAGATGGCATGCGTTGTCACACACGATGTCAATTGTTTTAAGGATATCTCCCACGAGTTTACTTTTAATTGTTCAATAATTGTTAATTAATCGATGGAAATGTATATTGTAATCAAAAAATATGGATATATCTTTTGATGAACGTTACTATTCGAAATCTCCTGTTAGCTGACACGTTGTCATATCAAAAAGTTTGTTTTATTGAATGTTGTTTACATTGCTTTCCGAAAATTGCGCATGTGTGTAACGAGAATATTAATAGTAATAAATAAAAATTAAGATTATTTTCATCTAAAAGTATATCACATCGAAATTATTTTATATTCAAAGTAGGTTAATAAGCATGTAATGTTTAATCCAGTACATATGTGTTGAAACAATCTGAAATATAAGTAGAATGTATTAGAATATTAAAAAATAATTGTTAATTAATTAATAGAAATGTCTATTTTTGTTTAAAAGCTCAAAATATATGATCTATGTACCGTCCCTTTCGAAATCCCCCGTTGAACTGAGTTATTGTCTTCTATAAAATTTCTTTTAATAAGTATTGTTTATATGAGTTTCCGAACATTGCGCATGTGTATAAAGGAAATAATGCACCTAATACATAAAATATAAGATTATAACGTTCTCATTTTAGCATTCTTTTATACAATTGTTTAAATAAAACTACACTATAAAGATGTTGTAATTATTATATATAAATTACAGTTATATAGTTGTAAATATTGAATAAATACTAACTAATGAGTAACATGTTAGAATTAAATTACTTTTTCTCGCACTTATTAACGTATATGTAAATGAGAAAAGAAAGTACATTTCATTAAATAATTATACAACCAATATATTAAAACAATGAATAAATAATATACTAATGGAAAATGTGAATTATTGAAGTTTACCATTATGATAGAAGAAAGCTGAAGTGTTTGCTCGTTTAAATACTAAAAAATATTTACTGGATTTATTTTAAAATCTTGTAAGTTCTTCTTTTATGTATTTACTTGATATATAAAATGATAAGAATGCCTAATTGATGCTGTGCTTTTCCAAATCTACAAATACTTGCTAATCTGCAAATCGTAAGATTGTATTAGTAAAGTATCAAGTAAACTGAGCGAATTTATATACATATATATATTGCTGATATGTGTATAAGATGTCACTCTCTCTCTCTCTTTATCTTTCTTTCTTTTTTTATTTCTTTTTCCCCTTCTCATACTTTTTATACTACTCTTCTCTACGTTATAAAAAAAAGAGATAGACTTACCTCGACGAATTTAAAGGAGATAAAAAAGTAAACACGATTATAAGATTAGTTATGTATATTCATGCTGTATTCTTCCAATGCTTGGAAACTTGAAACAAAATAAAAAATAAGATTGCATTAGTATAGTAAAAAATCGAATTTAATACGAAATACGACCGATGAAGACATAATTATGTAAAATAATTCATTAGAGCATCATTGAAGATGATAATAAGTATTGATATCGTGAAAAATAAGCTGGAAAATTATTAAAATATTGTTTAATAAGAACATTTGGCGCGAAGCCAAGAAACAGCGACTTTATTTTCACGTATATCTTTCGAATTTTTTAATATTTCATTTTGAAAACACTTACATATAAATATCTTTAATGTAGCTTTCGTTTGATACATAATAGATGGCTGTACGTTAGAAAATATCTTTTAATTACCTGAAATTAACAGGACGACGAAGCATCCTTACGATCTTCAGCACGGACACCATGGAAAGAACGCTGATTGGCTAAACACAATTGCAATCTTGTACTTTGAATATGTTACATATAAAAATTTATATATTAATCTAACTAAAAAAATGTGATAAATAAAACTTAATCATATGAGTTAGAAATAGTAATTAATGAAGTATTGTTAATCGATTTGACGAAATTAGATGAATATTTTTTTACTTATGTATTACAATTGTTTCTAACGCGTCCTATACACTCACACAAGCTTGTCGTCACACATACGGTAACTCATCTTTCTACTTGACCATGCTAGTCAAACTTGATACGGCAATTTATTTATTAAATATAAATCAAAAATCAATTGTATTTTTCTATTAAGTGTACGCGTTTCTTATATAAATATTCTAAAAATATTGAATAGAATAAAGACAATACAAAAATAAAAACAATCGTATTGAAGAGAATCGTTGTTGCAGGTACCCCTAAAAAAAATTGACATCGCATGCCATCTATGAAAGAATAGATCCGCGTAGTTTGTATCGTTAATGATCTGCATTATCGATTAGGTATCAAACGTCTGCTTTAATTTGAATACTTTTATAGAATACATGCGATATCAAATTATCAAAATATGAAAGTAACATTTTCTACTTTTAGGAAGAATTTAACCGTGAAACTCGTAGCAAGGTCATAGAATCATTCCGTAAAATTTCCCAGAGCATGAAACTCTCTAGTATGTATCCTTAAAGAAAGATGGCAGAGGATTAGGTCCAACTTGTGTAACTGCGACTGCGTAAAGATGCAGGTCATTTCGTAGGTCCCCCTTCTAAAGAAAAGCTGAAGAGAGATAGCAAGAATACGAGGATGATAGAAAGAAAAGGAGAGTGAGAGTAAGAGTAAGAGAAAGAGAGAGAGAGAGTGAGAGATGAGAGCAAAGAACGCACCATTGTCCTGTAAAACGTCGAGGACCAGGTGGCCAGGATTCGTCCCATTACGTTCTTGGATTAATTGTAATGCAAAAACTTACGATGGCTAACGAAATGATAGAAGTGTCCGTCTCCAAAGCAACGCTCCGCACCATAGTAGCTGGACTTTTTGCCAACTGGCTGAGAGCAGCATAAGTTATCAACGTGATTAAACAAGGGATCGTGGCGATGCATCTCAAAATTCCTATGGGGATACGAAACGGTCAACGAAAAGGGGTTTCGTTCTAAGATGTCAGTTGCTAATCCGTCTCTTTAGACAATACAAAAGAATTTATTTCTTGGGGAGAGTTAAACAAACCTCGAGAAAACTGAACAAATAAAATGGACACTAAAAAAAAACAAAACGATTCGATGCAAAATTCATATCAAAAGTATTTTTGTAAAACAACTCTTTTTTGCGATAAGATATTAAAATATTCAGATAAGAAAAAAAATATCCCAAATAGATTAAGAATAGAAACTAAAAATGTAGGATTGTAATATGTACTTGCATATACAGAATATGCTGTTAATTGCTAACGGTAAACGATCAAAGTACAACATTGGAGAGTATTTTTAAAAACTAGAAGCAAGTAAGTCAGTCTTAGAAGGTATAGATGGAAGCTGTCTAATACGAGCACATCGCTTTAAAGCTCTTTGCGTGGGTGAGAGAGTAGATGGCCCTAGGGTGGTTGCCACGCCGGTGGCTGGTGCACAGGGTGGTATGAGTGGGTTTTCGGAGGTTGGTGATTCTAAGAGGTCCAGTGCTCACACACGTGGGAGCTGTTGGGAGGAAGAGAATGAGGAGGAAGAGAAGGAGATGGTGGAAAGGGGAAGGAGGAGTGGAAGGACGAAGGCTGCTGGAGGCTCTGGTCCAGGGGGCGCCAGTATTGATCTCTTAGCCCACCTCCGGCCCCGACTCCTCGGTCCACAGCGAAAGGAAGAAGATGGAGGAGGGTGAACGGGGGAAGGGTGGACGAGAGGGTGGTGGCCAGGGTGTGTAAGATGTCAGCGTGCGTACATACAAAGTAGACGACCGGTCCGCGTCTCTCGGCAAGACGCAGCAGAACGTAGAGGAGGAGGAGGAGGAGGAGGAGGATGAGAAGGTGAGAGCTACGCAAGTCCTCGAGTTTCCTCTTCCACTACCTTGTTCTCCTTAAATAAGTTATCTCGCATGACGTATACTCATAGTAGACGGATTAAGAGCACCGTCCGATATATATACTATCTTTATATACTATATAAATACATGTGTATTATATAATAGTATGCAGATATAGATGTGTTGGTGAGCCTCGAAAGGGTTCCAGGGCCGACGGAATTTCATTATGATTTTCAAACATTCCAAGTATTCTCACCGTCTCCGCGAAACCCTTGTCGCTTTGGTAATAACGTTCTTACTTCCTCCTTATTCTTTTATCTTTTCTTCTAACGACAACAAATTCTTCTCCCTTTAAAAAGTTATACGAAAAATATAATATCGGCCTAAGTCAAAGTACTGTAGTATTAAGTGTCTCATCGTGTTTTAAATATTGGGATATGCAAATAGTTTGTAGCATCGTTTAAAAAGTTTTTAATCGACTTATCGTTTCCTCGACACGTTTCTAACTGAAACGAGGAAGGTAGACGATGATTTACACCTTGTTACGAGATTTCTCGATAACCCACTCACCCCCTATAACAACAGCAGCAGCAGCAGCAGCAGCAGCAACAGCAGCACCAACCAACCAACCCCCTTTTCTATCTTACAGAGATCGCATCAACTTCTTTGCTTAGCTCCTTCTCTCTCTCTCTTTCTCTCTATCATTCTACACACACATACTCATATACTCTATCCTTGCCTTCCTCGTTTCTACATCGATCGTAACTTCGGCCAAATTTTCGGCTTATCCTAGGAGTTTTTTTTTTTTTTTCAAGCAAAACGTTTTATCAACTTCAATTTATACTTGATTAAAATTTATGATTAAGCGTTCATAGTATTCCGTGTGTTATAATTGTATTTTCAAATTATTCATTGTAAAATAGTGATTTAATAATAAAGAGAAATCGGTGAAAATGTAGGACAAGTTCGAGTTAACAATTGCGGGGACGAATTTTGGTGAACGTTAATCTCGAGATTGGGCATTAGGATTCAGTGTATGGCTTTGGCCTTGCCGCTGGAAGATAAGGGGGTAATTTCTGGTCGCCGAGGGGGTCAGAACTGGCCGTAGCTCATCTCTCGAACGGTTCACCATCCCCTACGGCATGGTCGCCACGTTCTCCCTCGCACGGCCGAGCATCCTCCTCCTCCCCCTCCTCCTCCTACTCATCCCCATCCTCATCCTTCTTGAAAGTCCTTCGCAACGATCTTGGGCCGAAAATTCGGCCTATAAGCTTAACGCCATAGCTGCTACTATTTCTCCCTCCCCTTCCTCCCCCTATTTCCTTTACTCTCATCTTCTAACATATCCATGCAAATTAGACTGAGGATCTTAAGAGATACGAGGGGTCGCTACTGGAAAATTTCCATCTATCGATCAAATATTTTTACCTAATAATAGCATAAGTTTTTTCTTTTTATTTTATAATAAGTAAGAGTCAAAATTATCTTGAGCGATTCTTTGTATTGTATTAAGACTTTTGCTTTTCATAGTCAATAAAACAAAGTCACTGTTCTTAGAAAACATTCATTCAGTCACGCGAACTCTACCAACGATGTTCTTTAATTATTTCGAAGAAGGTACTATCGTGTCGTCAAGACTAAAGTATTTTAGATTACTCTTGAGTCATACTTACGTGTATTCCTACGCTCATTTTTACAAAGAACATCGTTTTTTTTTTAGATAATATTATGGTATTAATAAACCAGTTGAAAACAAATTTGTTTTTCTTTTTTACGAATCATGATATAATTTATTACAAGTACGTTCGGTTTATTAACATTTAGTTTGTTTAAATTTTATAATAAAGAAAAATAAAACTGATTCCTCTTTTTTTTTTTATTATTTTCTTTTATTTTATAGTTAGAAGAAAATTGTTTCTTTTACGATTCGATTTACAATTGATTTCAAGAACATACTTTATATCGAATTAATATCTACGTCTTTTTTCATTTCATAAAAAATCGGTTCCTTTTTTCTGTTTTACTGTACGCAGTGTAAGAGAATCGATTTTCCAGAATCGCAATAGGTAGAGGAGAAAGGAGGGGTAACATGGGGTGGGTGGGTGTAGGGACGGGGTGGTTTCCTTTAGGGAAGGGGTCGTCGCCTTTCAGATTATTTACGAAGTTCAGTTGGGGTATGGGTGTCCTCCTCGGTGTGGCGTTTTTCGTTCGGCGTTCCTGCGAGGCGCCGTAGAAATTTCGCGTTTGCCCGTGGACGAGGTCCACCAACCCCTTTCGCTTTTACATCCGGCCAACACCCTCCAAGCTATTTCTCACCCCCGCATTGGCGTAAAGAGTAAGAGTACCGATCGCTAAGACAAACTTTTGATCGAGAATTAAGATTATTAAGAGGGTTTCCAATTTATAGAAATAATTTCAATTTTGTACGAAGAAAATGAAAGATAATAAATTAGTTTCTACGAATTTTAGAAAAGTTTTCCAACAAACTCATCAAAGTTCGAGGTTAATCGGTAAAATTTAGAAAGGAATTTACTTTTATATCCATCTTGGATGATTTTTATGGAAAACTAAGGGGACGATCGAGAGACTTTAATGCTTTTTATTCGCGTATAGTCTCGAATATTTTTTCATTCTTAGAAATGAATTTTGAGGATTCATTAATAATAATAATAATAATAATAATTATATTAATAATAAAATAATACAGTGAAAGTTGAAATGGTACGAATACGCCAATGCGTGGTCCAGCCCTTGGTCAAGGGAGGTTTAGGTACAGTGCGGGCGTATAAGCACACGAAAGGGAGAAAGCGGAGAAAAGACGAAGGGTGGTTGACGGGAGTTAGGAAGGGAGAAAGAAAGAGAGAGAAAGAAAGAGAGAGAGAAAGAAATAGAGTGAGAAGGGAAAGAGATCGGGAAGGGGTGTGCGTGCGGACTTTCACAGAATTCCATAGAATCGCACATTTTCCGAGAAACCCATACATTTTTGCATACGTCACGTGTGCACATACACACATATCGTTACATACCTAAAGTACATATGAACGTATCTAAGTATATGTATATGTATATACCGGGTGAAGTATTTAAAACAGGCCACCAGAATAACTCGATTGTTATTGGACGAATAAAAAGTAACTGTGTCAAACAAAATTCGTTTGATTTCAAAGATGATGTAATCCAAGTTACGTACAAGTTACGTGTTTGCTATATTTGCTTTACGTTTATTTTTTATGTAATAAAAAATAGAGTTGACCTTCATGTTCCCTCTACGTGTCCATGTATGAAAAATTAACATTAAATTATGTCAGCCCTCGAAAACTAAATTTTATCAAACATATTTTATTTCAACAACCCAATAACTTAGCTTGTTTCTACATATTGCAGGGTCCTGTAAGAAATGGAAATATTGAGTATCCCTGAAAGTTAATAACATTTACATCGATCTAAATTTAATGAAAAAGAAAAATTTATTTGATTTTCTTTACACAGAACTTTTCGGGGCCCCTATTCAGAAGATCTGACTACCATGAGGCCCTGGTGCCAGCACAATGTTTGGACATCCATGAATACGGCTCAGCCAATAGCGATGGAGCTATTCATTTGGCCGGTTTTAAATGCTTCACCCGGTATATACATGTATGCGAGTATGTAAATAACGTCGATGTGTAGCACGTGTGAGTACGTGTGGGCGAAGTAGCCAGTGGCAGGCAAGCAGCACAGGAATGGAGATGGAAAACGTTCGAGGAGTGGAATAGAAAGAGAAAGGGAGAGAGAGAGAGAGAGAGAG
>NW_014569585.1:306729-332594 GCF_001313835.1 Polistes canadensis
TCTCTCTCTCTCTCTCTCTCTCTCTCTCTCTCTCTCTCTCTCTTTCTCTCAGTATAGAAGTGTGAGTGAGTTAGCAGGAAGAAAGGACAAGCATCAAGGACATGGACGCGTAATTATCCGCCAACCCAACACGCATACTCAACACTCTCAAGCTCCTTCCTTTCTCAAACACCCAGGTTCCATTATCTCGGGTACGGGGTGCCAGTTTTGCTCGTTACGCTCTTGTATCCGAGCGAGTGAACGAGCGAGTGAGCTAGCCAACCAGCTAGCTAGCTAGCTAGCTAGCTAACACCTATACACATGAACACACAAACACAAATATCTGTATACCTTCTCATTCTTACTAACACACCTATACTCGTGCGCGTATCTGCGCGTAGCGTGAATAATGTAAGGAGGGCAAGGAAAAGAGGGAGGGGGTTCGAACATGGCTCGGGAAAAGCCGATACAGCCTTTGTCCACCGCACCGAAACTTCCTCCCTCGAAAACAAATTAATTTCGTTCGAAAAACTTTATTCCTCTCTCTCTCTCTATTTTTTATTCCATTCCATGTAAAAAATACTTTACATTTCGTGAAACATGGTCTCCCTTGTATCGAGCAGCAAATGAAATGTGGGTCAATTCGACAAATAACCATGATAAATTCTTCCAATAATTTCCCGCCTCCCCCTCAACCCATAAAACCACCCGTAGGTCTAAGAAAAAAAAATCTCTCTCTTACTTAAAAATTAATTATATTCTTTTCGAGAAGCATGAAAGTGTGTGAAATTGAATTATCAAGATAATGAATTGTCTTCTAAGGTCTCCTATGTCCAAAATATCATAAATACACACACATACACAAAAGTAAGTAAAATTTTAGAAAAGTGAGAGTAAGTATAATGCCTGTGAAAGACGAAGAGGGTGTAGAAGGGCTGTAGGGATGGACATGTTAGGAAGGTTTCGGCCAACGTATAACATACGCGCTTACACACGTGTATGATATCAGTAGGAGTAGCAGCACTTGCGCTTAAACTTGGCGAAGCTCCGGGAAGCAATTTACATGGCAGCGCGCATCTCCACTCCTTGCGATCCTGTAGTAGGTGGACGCCAACGAAGGGTACGAGACGGCATTGTAATTCAAGTAATGTAAGCTTTATGCAAAATACATGTTAGTTAGGAGTGCAGGAGATGGAGCCACCCTTCACCCTTCTCTGCTCTCTGTCCCTCTCTTTCAACCCTCTTTCTCTCATCCCTCACCACTCCTTCCTTACCTCCCACTCCTTTTCTCTCTTGCTCAAGCTTTCTGTATCTTGGTCTCTTTCTCTCTTTCTCTCTCTCACTCTCTCTCTCTCTCTCTCTCTCCCTTTCTCTTTCTATTCCACTCCTCGAACGTTTTCCATCTCCATTCCTGTGCTGCTTGCCTGCCACTGGCTACTTCGCCCACACGTACTCACACGTGCTACACATCGACGTTATTTACATACTCGCATACATGTATATACCGGGTGAAGCATTTAAAACCGGCCAAATGAATAGCTCCATCGCTATTGGCTGAGCCGTATTCATGGATGTCCAAACATTGTGCTGGCACCAGGGCCTCATGGTAGTCAGATCTTCTGAATAGGGGCCCCGAAAAGTTCTGTGTAAAGAAAATCAAATAAATTTTTCTTTTTCATTAAATTTAGATCGATGTAAATGTTATTAACTTTCAGGGATACTCAATATTTCCATTTCTTACAGGACCCTGCAATATGTAGAAACAAGCTAAGTTATTGGGTTGTTGAAATAAAATATGTTTGATAAAATTTAGTTTTCGAGGGCTGACATAATTTAATGTTAATTTTTCATACATGGACACGTAGAGGGAACATGAAGGTCAACTCTATTTTTTATTACATAAAAAATAAACGTAAAGCAAATATAGCAAACACGTAACTTGTACGTAACTTGGATTACATCATCTTTGAAATCAAACGAATTTTGTTTGACACAGTTACTTTTTATTCGTCCAATAACAATCGAGTTATTCTGGTGGCCTGTTTTAAATACTTCACCCGGTATATACATATACATATACTTAGATACGTTCATATGTACTTTAGGTATGTAACGATATGTGTGTATGTGCACACGTGACGTATGCAAAAATGTATGGGTTTCTCGGAAAATGTGCGATTCTATGGAATTCTGTGAAAGTCCGCACGCACACCCCTTCCCGATCTCTTTCCCTTCTCACTCTATTTCTTTCTCTCTCTCTTTCTTTCTCTCTCTTTCTTTCTCCCTTCCTAACTCCCGTCAACCACCCTTCGTCTTTTCTCCGCTTTCTCCCTTTCGTGTGCTTATACGCCCGCACTGTACCTAAACCTCCCTTGACCAAGGGCTGGACCACGCATTGGCGTATTCGTACCATTTCAACTTTCACTGTATTATTTTATTATTAATATAATTATTATTATTATTATTATTATTAATGAATCCTCAAAATTCATTTCTAAGAATGAAAAAATATTCGAGACTATACGCGAATAAAAAGCATTAAAGTCTCTCGATCGTCCCCTTAGTTTTCCATAAAAATCATCCAAGATGGATATAAAAGTAAATTCCTTTCTAAATTTTACCGATTAACCTCGAACTTTGATGAGTTTGTTGGAAAACTTTTCTAAAATTCGTAGAAACTAATTTATTATCTTTCATTTTCTTCGTACAAAATTGAAATTATTTCTATAAATTGGAAACCCTCTTAATAATCTTAATTCTCGATCAAAAGTTTGTCTTAGCGATCGGTACTCTTACTCTTTACGCCAATGCGGGGGTGAGAAATAGCTTGGAGGGTGTTGGCCGGATGTAAAAGCGAAAGGGGTTGGTGGACCTCGTCCACGGGCAAACGCGAAATTTCTACGGCGCCTCGCAGGAACGCCGAACGAAAAACGCCACACCGAGGAGGACACCCATACCCCAACTGAACTTCGTAAATAATCTGAAAGGCGACGACCCCTTCCCTAAAGGAAACCACCCCGTCCCTACACCCACCCACCCCATGTTACCCCTCCTTTCTCCTCTACCTATTGCGATTCTGGAAAATCGATTCTCTTACACTGCGTACAGTAAAACAGAAAAAAGGAACCGATTTTTTATGAAATGAAAAAAGACGTAGATATTAATTCGATATAAAGTATGTTCTTGAAATCAATTGTAAATCGAATCGTAAAAGAAACAATTTTCTTCTAACTATAAAATAAAAGAAAATAATAAAAAAAAAAAGAGGAATCAGTTTTATTTTTCTTTATTATAAAATTTAAACAAACTAAATGTTAATAAACCGAACGTACTTGTAATAAATTATATCATGATTCGTAAAAAAGAAAAACAAATTTGTTTTCAACTGGTTTATTAATACCATAATATTATCTAAAAAAAAAACGATGTTCTTTGTAAAAATGAGCGTAGGAATACACGTAAGTATGACTCAAGAGTAATCTAAAATACTTTAGTCTTGACGACACGATAGTACCTTCTTCGAAATAATTAAAGAACATCGTTGGTAGAGTTCGCGTGACTGAATGAATGTTTTCTAAGAACAGTGACTTTGTTTTATTGACTATGAAAAGCAAAAGTCTTAATACAATACAAAGAATCGCTCAAGATAATTTTGACTCTTACTTATTATAAAATAAAAAGAAAAAACTTATGCTATTATTAGGTAAAAATATTTGATCGATAGATGGAAATTTTCCAGTAGCGACCCCTCGTATCTCTTAAGATCCTCAGTCTAATTTGCATGGATATGTTAGAAGATGAGAGTAAAGGAAATAGGGGGAGGAAGGGGAGGGAGAAATAGTAGCAGCTATGGCGTTAAGCTTATAGGCCGAATTTTCGGCCCAAGATCGTTGCGAAGGACTTTCAAGAAGGATGAGGATGGGGATGAGTAGGAGGAGGAGGGGGAGGAGGAGGATGCTCGGCCGTGCGAGGGAGAACGTGGCGACCATGCCGTAGGGGATGGTGAACCGTTCGAGAGATGAGCTACGGCCAGTTCTGACCCCCTCGGCGACCAGAAATTACCCCCTTATCTTCCAGCGGCAAGGCCAAAGCCATACACTGAATCCTAATGCCCAATCTCGAGATTAACGTTCACCAAAATTCGTCCCCGCAATTGTTAACTCGAACTTGTCCTACATTTTCACCGATTTCTCTTTATTATTAAATCACTATTTTACAATGAATAATTTGAAAATACAATTATAACACACGGAATACTATGAACGCTTAATCATAAATTTTAATCAAGTATAAATTGAAGTTGATAAAACGTTTTGCTTGAAAAAAAAAAAAAACTCCTAGGATAAGCCGAAAATTTGGCCGAAGTTACGATCGATGTAGAAACGAGGAAGGCAAGGATAGAGTATATGAGTATGTGTGTGTAGAATGATAGAGAGAAAGAGAGAGAGAGAGGATGGTAAAATCCGGCCCTAGGACGGACACCAAGCGGATATTCCGTGACGCGAAGATTAAAGCTCGCGTGTAGCCGCGAGCGTAGACGTATCCAAGAGCTCACACATACGGACAAACAAGGAAGGAAGCAAGACATGTTCACGTACAGGCCTCCTAACACACATAGAAACGCATGCACGTTTATGAAAGTGACACTAGCGTACACTCGTGCACGCCAACGCGCGTAGAATGTAATTAAGATAAATTAGCGTTAAGGGGAATCGGGTTCACTGAGAGAAAATGAGAGAGTAAAAGAGAGAGAGAGAGACAGAGAGAGAGAGAGAGAGAGAGAGAGTGTAGGAATGTGAAAGGGTGGAGAACAAAACGTAAGTGTGTGTGTGTGTACGCGTATGTGTATGTTAACGTGTAGAAGTCATCTGCGAGTGGAGAAGCCGACGGTAGAAAAGGAAACTCGGAAAGGAAGGGTGGTTTGCGAGGGAGATTTGCGAGGGCGGCTTCGTCGGTCGAGGGATGCTCAAAGATGGGAAGAGGGAGAAAAAAGGGAAGTTAAAGGAGCAGGAGGAGTGGAGGGGTTTGGGGAGGGGGAAGATGGGGGAGAGTCATGCACGTACCGAACTTGGCGCGAGCTTGGTTCGAGCTTGGTTCGTTCGTCGACGTTACGGCACGCTGGAAGCTTAATGATGCGTGCTGTTGCCGCCAAACGAGCATTCACTGATAAAATGATGACCAGAGGGCGAAAAGAAAAAGAAGGGGAGACGAATCTCTTTCCGTGCGTTGGCCAAGGTTATCGGAGAGAGAACGAATATATGAGAGAACGAAGGAAAGAGAGAGAGAGAGAAAGAGTATGAGAAAGAAAGAAAAATAAGCGATTATCGATCCGACGCATCCAACATTATGCACGGTTACGCACGGTTCGAACGCGAAACTCCGTGAAGAAGCGCTTCGGTACGTGAGACCAATCCGAACGTATCGTTCGAGAGATCTGGAATATCGGTGAACGATAATCTCCAACAGAATGTTTTCAAACTCTCATCCTTGCCAATATCTTTTCCCGTTCGCGATAAACGCTTTTCCTTTGCCCCTCCCCCCTTCCCACCCCTCTCCCACCCCTCGCACTACCTATCTCAACTCACTTCGCGTGTCCGAACGATTCGTTCCATTCGTCTTACGATTTACGATTTTTATAGAGAATTCAAAGTTTTCCAAAGCTTTCAAAGTTATAAAGATTGCGTTATCTTCGCGGTTGAATAATTTATTTATTTACGTACTTTTTTTTGTAATCTTTTTTTTTTTATACGTACTTTTTATTACTGCGAAGGACCAGTGGTCAGGAATATTTTTTGAAGTAAAAAGAAGATGACTTAACTTGATATTTGATTTTTGAAAACAATGTAAATAATTCTATTTGTCAGGTAGAAAGATTGTAACACGATATCGAATAATATCCGATTAATTGAACTTTTACGTTTTCCACGTTCACGTAAAAGTATTATATTTCAAGAATATTAAAATGATGCTATCGAATAAAATAGAAGTATTATGAAAACCTTGTTCTTATATGAATTAATCTGTTGCTGATTAAGATTAAAAATGTAAGAATTAAGATGAACAAACTAAAGAAATTGAACAATACTTCCTTATATTTTGATCTATATAATAATAAATAAACAACTAAATATTAAAAATGAGATAGAAATCACAGTAATTGTGAAGATCTTGTTCTTACATGTATAAATCTGATGTTAATTTAGAGTTAGCGGATCGTTCCGCGAGGTGAACTACTTGACCCTTAGGATCAGTAACGTAGTGTGCTGATATCTTCCGTGGTCCTCTTTGGCAGGAGGTTTGGACAGTAGGGAGAAACAATGCCTGAGGGATGCTGCTGCCGTTGATGGACGCTTCCGATAGCGTTGAAGGGTAGCGTCGAAGGAAAAAGGGGGAGGGGGTAGGATCGAGGGATGAGAGGAGAATGAGATGGAGAAGGAGGAAAGGTTGTCGGTTGAGAAAGAGGAATAACGCGCGAGTCAGGAGTAGGAGTTCCTCTCTCTAGTTTCTCCGGCTATTATATGATTTAATTAATTAAGTTGGCAAGACCCTCGGTAACGCGTTCGCGTGATTAATAACATTGTACGGACGGGGCCACTATTAGCTCGGCCTCCGTTTGTGGATTTACGACCTTGTACATCCATATATTATATTATATATTCAGACATCACCTGGTCAAGTCAACGCCAACTGCACCCGAAAGATGATGTTTTTGTTATGAATGCAAAAGCCATTTCCACTTAAATACCAAAGATTTCACTATAGTTTCTGATTTATTCAATTATATCGAACTATTATTACCTGACGTTAACGTTAATTTTCCCAAATTTCAGATTTTTAACCATCAAAAAGTGAAAGACAAAGAGATGTGTTAATATGATAAAAGATTTAACGTAACAGGCCTAGGGAGGCAAGAAAATTCGAGTAAAAATGCTAAATTTTAGGCAAAAGAAAAGGAAAGAAAAGAAAAAAAAAGAAAAAAGGGTCGAATCGTAAAAAAAAAAGGAGAAAAGAGAAGAATTTCAAGCAACTTTAAGTCTTATCTCTTCGAAAGCGTTGGTCCAGTCGGCCGTTCTTTCGAAAGATAAGCCCTGTCCATTTACGGTATCTAATCTTCTTGAAAGACACACCTAGAAAATCCTACGAACGTGTTACTAAATTTACGATTTCGAATTCGAATATTAGATTTCGATCATTTTTATGTTCCCCCGATAAAAGAAAGAAAAAAAAAAGAAAAAGGAAGACGTATGTATTAATTAATTATTTATCGAAGATATGAGAGAGAGACAAGTAGGGTGAAAAATTAGGGATCGTATAACCGTTGATCCTTCATTTATCACGTTCGAGGAAATTGACGAGCATAAAAGTGGAAACAATGCGGATAGAGGACTACTACTAGCTATAATGTTCGATGAATAGGCCGCAATATAGGCGATGCAATCGCTTCCAGGTTTGTTCACGAACCTACCCCAACAAAGTCGCAACGACAGCAAAGCGGCTCACCCCCGTCACCGTTGAGTTCTGCTCGGGAAAAATGCCGAAACATGCCGGCAACGTGCCTTCCTACCAACCCCCGATCCCCATCCTACCCCTTCACTCTCTATCTCTCTTTCTCCCTCCCCTTTCCCCAACCCCTCCCCATCTAAGCGAAACCATCCCCTATGTCAGCCCTCGACGAACGTCGGTGCTGTTGGGTCATTGACATGCACCCTCATAAAGAGACTGCAGATCCCGCGCTCTCGTAAGCAGATACCGACGGAACGTTTGCATTATTTCGAGATCGCTTTGCATGAACCAGAAAAAGATACAGAATCTTTCTATTTTCCTTGTTTTTTTTTTCAATTTATCTATTAGCTTATTTCGAAAATAATTTAAAAAAATGACAATAGAGTAATATAAAATCGAGAGAATATATTATACGCTCGCTCGCATACAATTGTTTCTTTTTTATTAAACGGAATTTGTATATTTTATAATAAACAAAAAAAAGAAATACGTGCACGAGTTGACGATTGAAAGATTAAAACATAAAAAATTTGGTATTAAACCGAACGACACGATAAAGAACACGCACGCAAGGTAAAAACGCAAGTGTTATGTTTCTAGTAACAGAAAGGAATGAAAGGGGTGAAAGAGGTGACTGGAGATAGGAGACAACACTGACGAGAGAATGATGACGACAATCGACAATTTTAAACGATCATCGATCATTTTTTCGAAGTCCCTATGATTGGTCGAACGTGCAAGTTTGTTGCAATAATCTCAACAGCTGATTGGTTGACGTTGAGTGTGAGAAAATCTTCTGCGTGCGTACTCAATGCCTGCCAGTCGAGAATGATTTATCCCGATGACGTACGTTCTTCTTGATTCTCTCTCTTCTTTTCCTTTCTTTTTTCATTTTTTCTTTAATCATTCCATCTAACTAAATTTAATATTTACAAATAAAAACTCTAATGCGAGTTTCGATCAATGTGTTGCATTTTTGTCGGAAACGATTGAGAGACACACATTTTACCGAATGAATTTTGTTCATTCTAGTTAAAGAGACCATTGCATTCTTTCCATGTTTTTTTTCCTGTTTTCGTTACAACCCCTTCTATCTCGGCGATATTGACAATGGGGTAGTGATCAAGCTATTTTTACTGGTTCCCGTCGGTCGTATTTTTTTCCCTCCCGCGAATGAACAAAACGAGGCATTGTTGTTAGGAAGGAAATTTCGCGCGTAACGCTTCCGTTGCACTTACGTCATAGGAATGCTCGTTACACCAAGGTTTATGCGTTTTATCGATAATCGAAAATACGGGAAAGGTTAGATTATAAATCATGGTGGTAATTAATTAAATTGAAAATTTACTAACTTAAACGAAAACGTTAAACATCCCTTAAATTGGCTATCAATGATTTATTTAAAAACAAACATTTATTTCCTTTATTTAATAGTCATTTGTTATAATCTACGATCTGACATATATGATAAAAAACAATTAAAATTAAAAAGGATAGGGGTAAAGTTAAAACATATTTTGTTAACAAATCCTAGTATATATTTGTGTGTAAGTACAATAAATTTATTTGAAGTTAATCGAGCGATAAAAATTTGTAAAGATAATGAATTCGAGTTCGAGTTAAATTTTGTTCGCAACATTATTGGAATTGAACAGTTAAGGCTTAAATAGAAAATAGTAGAAACAAGAAAAATGTTATTTCAATTTACAATTAGTGTCAAGCTGGCGTCGAATTGAACAAAAAATGATTTTAACAAAATCTTCAATAAAATTCGGCAAGATCAAAGCATAATTTTTTAAGTTCAATTGTTAACTATCATTGAAATTAAATTGAAAAAGACTTTTCAATGATTTTTCTATACGTCATTATCATTCTGACATTCTTTTTCTTTACGAATTGACTATGACATCCCCTGTGACAATATTCTTCTTCTTCGTATTCTCAGATGTTCGCATTCAACGAGATTATTTCCAATTCGTTTTAAAACGAGATAAAGAAGATATATTTTACACACCATCTATTCCAGATTAAGAGGCGTCAATCATTCTCAATTGTTATCTCGAATTTTTTAATAGAATAAACGCAAATAAAAAAGAAAGAAAGAAAGAAACATAAAAAAATATATATATATATAATAGAAAGAGAGGGAAAGAAGAAAATCCTTGAAAAAATCGTATTCTCGATAAAAATATATAATATATAATCGAGACATAGAAAATATAAGAATATGTTAAAATTCGTTTGGATTTCCACTTTGATTTCTACGATGTCTTTCAAGAGGAACACTTCGTCGATTTTCAAATCGCACGCTAGTGAAACGTGAGTAGATTTCTCGATAGATGCTTTTACCTATGGGACTTGAACAAAGGATTTTTGTTTCTTCTGTTCCGTTCTGTACCGTTCTATACGGTATCGTACAGTATCTTACCGTATTGTATCATCTCTTTTCCACTTTTTGATATCATACGTCCTAAAAAGAATGAAAGTTGTGGAAAAAAAGGATGATCAGAGTGTGTAAAAGATAGAAATAAGAGAAAACATGTAAGACGACAACGAACAAGACGAAGTAAGAAATAAGAAATAAGAAGAAGTAGAAGAAGAAGAAGAAGAAATCCATGTTGGTTTCTCGTACATAGAGCGGATTGACGACGCATCGAAAATTAATGTGAATACCACGAAACTGGTCCCCGCGGTATTCGCCGACGGGAACGGTATTTCTGTATTTACCAATAGTATCGATGATATTTCTTCGTTTGTTCGACGATAAGATCTCTCTCGCGGGACGGCAGGACGAAAATTATAGGTTATCGCGGTTTGAATTATTTCCTTCTCGACCAAACAGAAAGATAGAAGGAGAGAGAGAGAGAGAGAGAGGGAGAGAGAGAAGAAGATGGATAGACAGATCATTTCGAAGATCATCCTGTAGCCAAGATGGCTAACTTTGGGATGATGATCATGATGATGATGATGATGATGATGATGAGCGCAGAATATAATAGATATTATTATTAATTCCGAAATTAGTCTATTGTATATATATTTTTTTTTTTTTTATAATCGTCTAATACAAATTATCATATTTTATATCGTTTTTATTATTAAACTTTTTTATTTTTTAATCATCGATTATTTTGTATTATTAAATGTTATTAAATCGGTAAGAAAGTAGTCTCGTTTTATCGATGGTAAGTAAAAAAAGAAGATTTTTGTTCGTGTTTGAAATTCAAATCATTGAATTGTGAAATTTCTGCAAATGAAATTCAGAAAATGCATCCTATCAGTGCATTTATTTTGCCGTCATTTCCAATTTCAATTTGATGCATCTTTTTAATCGAAATTTTGAAAAGCAATTTTGACAGTACTCTCAGCAAACGGCACAGATTTTTGTTATACTTTGCACTTACGGTAATAAAAAAAAAAAGAAAAAAGCAAAATGTAACGAAAATGCTGATCTTTGGTTTTCCCATTTCATATGCTACTGAAAAAAAAAACTTGACGGATTTTGAAATGCAAGAAGGTTTTAAATGACGTCTGAAATGGTTGTTGTTAAATTTATCGTATGATTTTTAAATTTACTTTATGTATATGTAAATGCGATTAACGAAATTACAATGCGATAAATGAAATTAATTTCCGAACAATCTTGATATCTTTTAAGTATGCGTATATCCCATGCAGCAATGTCCACGTGGTGAGATTTGGGTCAGTATTACTTAAGATCTATCATAATTTTATAATAAATATTATAACGTAAGTATATTACAGTACCCAATGGGTTACACATTTCAATACGTTTCTCGTGCATTTTAATTTTTCAACGATTTTCCTTTTACCACATGAATCCTAAATTTTTATTTATCAGTAACTTTAATCAATACAATCTTGTATATTTTCATATTTGTTCCCTTTTTTACAAAAATAAAATAAAAATAATGTTAGAATCATCGTATGAATAAAAGTTGAATCACGATCTTTGGATGAATTTTCACGTTATGAAAGAAAACCTATTGTAAAAAATAAGTCATTAAACTTATATTTTATTTATTGTGTTAATGTTAAAGTAATTTATAATTTATTTTCAGCGTAAACCATCGTTCATTTGCAATCTATTCATCATCGTCATGATTAATGTCACTATGTCTATTTTCCAAGATAATCCTGTTTTTCAGATGTCATTTTTCTTCTCCTTCCACTTTTCTTTATACTATTCTCATCTATTCTTCTTTTTTCCTCCTCAATTCCTTTGATCTTAAATCCTATTCTTCGGAAAGAAAGAAAAAAAACATTTCCTACGCTAACATTTTTTATACAGTTTAACTTTAACCAAGACTCTTCGTATTTCTTGCTTTTCTTCAGACCGTTCGAAATCGTTCTACAGATTTATCGATCGACTGTAAAATCCATCGTAGAAAGAATCGTCAAAATTAATTGGCCAATGTAAAATCCCCATAACGCATAAAATAACATACTCTCACTCATACTCGCTTGCATTAAAATGAGCTTCGCCGTCCTTCTTCGAAGAAGAAATACAAAAACACAAGATTTACTGTCTCTTTATATTATTTAGATTATCATAATAAAACCTGATCTCCGACTTGATATTAATTTCACGTTCTAATTATATTAAATGTCAATGTATGAATATTTTGTGCAGACCAAAAAAAAACAAAGAAAAAATGCAGACGAAGAAGAAGAAGAAAGAGAGATAGAGAGAGAGAGAGAGAGATAGAGAGAGAGAGAGAGAGAGAAAGAGAGAGAGAGAGTAAGAGAGAGAGAGAGAGAGAGAGAGAGAGAGAGCGAGAGAGTAAGAGAGAAAAAAAAATATTTCAATGGCTCGCATCCAATCTTTACGGAATTGTAGCGGTAATTAAAACAAAAAATCTATCAATTAATGGTATTCGAACGAGTATTCGAGCGAGACAACTACTATACCACCTTTCCCACGATATTTTCCATATCTTCTTCAGCTTTTTATTCTCTTTCTCTCTCTCTCTCTCTCTCTCTCTTTCTCTCTATTATTCTCTTTTTATCTGTTTCTCTCACATTCACTCACTCTCTCTTTTATCTTTTCTTTTTTTTTCTCTCTCTCTCTCTCTCTTTCTATTTTCCTTTGAATTTCTCCTTCCTTTTTTTTTCTTCTATTTGCTTTTCTTCTTCTATTTGCTTTTTTTTCTTCTTCTCTTTCATTCACTTTTTTTTCTATCTACTCACTTTCTCTTTTTTCCCTGTGTAAAAATATATAAATAATGTTAAAACAATTTATATTATTTCCTCGATGTGTGTGTGTGTATATCTATTTAATATATAAATATAATGTAATTTTATTATAAATAATATATATGTTTACAAATATATATATATATTCGACAATATATATATTAGGTGCTATTTAATCTTTCTCCGATAATAATAAACGAATGTGTTTCTCTGCAAAACAAAGATTTAATTTATTACTATTATAACAACTATTTACAACAATTACAAAATTACCTGCAAAACAAAGAAACGACAATTAACGATTATTATTATGTCTCTTCTTATTGACCCTTAACCAAATCTACTTATAATTATCATTCTATCTATTCAGTGCCACTTCCATCCATCTAGTTGGAGTTAATTTAAATGAACCGTGCACAGCGTGTGCAACGCAGCATACTTAAACAAAGAAAACCTGCTTTCTTTACATATATATCTTATATATTTAAAAAAAAATATTATATATATTTCTACAAGAGGATCCCTCTCACTCTCTCTTCTTCCACTTTCTCTCTTTCTCACTCTCTCTTTTATTCTTCTATTCTCCCCGTATATTCTTTTTTTATCTCTTTAACTACTTCTCTCTTTCTTCATCTTTTTCACTCTCCCACATTCTATCTTTCTTTTCTATTTTCTCATTCTATGTATTATATCTCAACCGATACTTCATTTTTCTGACGCTTCTCTTTTTTACTCTTTTCTCCTCTCTACGAAGTTGCCTTCGATAATTAAAGTAGACGTCGTTTCTCATAGAGAAAGAGGAGAAGAATTAGAAGAAGAAGAAGAAGAACGAAGAGTACGAGACGAAGTAGAATGACGAAGAGAACGGGGTAAGAGGGGCAAATTGTGGTGGACGACGAGGTCCGCGGCGGGGAATCGCGATTAAATTTCGAGGAAAACGTGTGAACGAACTTTAATTGTGCCGCGGTGGTCCAAACAAAAGAACCTGCATACCCCCCTCTCCTCGCGACTCTTCACAAACTCTCCTTGCTTCTGAAACCCCTTTCCTCTCGCCGCTCCTCTCCTATCAGCTCACCCACATCACAACTTGCTTCGTTTTCCTCCTCTACGTCCCCACCCACTAACCAACCGTCGGGGAACACTCAACTCTCTTTCGCGAGAGTCTGTACGAGCGCGTGCGCTCAAGATGAGGAGTGAGAAAGAGAGATAGAGAACGGGAAAGAGAGGAGCAATCTCAAGGTTAAGGCGAATCGCGCCGCGGATGACGTCAGGATGCAGTTAGACTAGTTTTAGTTTTAGTTCGAGGTCCAGCCACCACCACCATCACCACCATCACCACCCCCTTCCTTCCTTCTCACCCTCCAACCCCCTCTCCAACTGCTGTTTCATCTTCTTCTTCTTCTTCTTCTTCTTCATCCACCCATCCTCCTCCTCACGAATCCCCCCAACTCCCCTCTTTCTCGCACCGCACCAAACTGGACAAAGGATGTTGTGGGAACCGTGGTGCCGACGAGTCTCTCGCGAATTCACGCCTAAGAAAAAGGGGTGTGCAGTTACTTTTAAACTGGCTTATGTTTATTTTATACCAAATATGGACGAGTGGAGGGGCTATTACAATTTTGTCTTTATCTTATTTCTCAAACACTTTTTTCAGACTTACCGTAGGAAAACAAAAGCGAGTTTGACCGAAAACAATGGTTTCCGTTTTTAAGCTGAATACTTTTCAATCAACTCACGTTATTGGATAACGTTGGGGTTGAATTTTTTCTAATTAGTTTCAGTCGGGATTCGTTCGTCTATTTTACTTTTCTACACTTTCTACGAATACATATGCGCGCGCGCACACACATACACACACACATACTTATATAAGTTTGTATAGGTTCTCCCCCGCTTTGGTTCTTTCTTTTAATTACCTTTCGATCGTTCGAGACGGCGAAAAAAGACGCGCTGACCTCGAAACGTCAGGTTGGAGCGCGTTTGATAAATTGGCTCCTTTTGCCGGTCCGGTTATCGGTATTATGAGACCCGGACTAACTCTCAAGTTCGAATATCTTCTTGCGGTGTCTCCGGGAACTGCACAAATTTCTTTTCTTTCTTTTTGTTTTTATTTTGTGTTTTCGTCTATTCTTTTTTCTCATTTTTCATTTAATTTTATTTCGTCTGACAATTCGGTGCTTGTTCATCCGAATATTTCTTATTCGTTAATTCGCACGGGCTTATATTGGCATCGTCAAAAATTCATTGTACTATAAAATGGAAATGAAAATTCTTTTACAGTCAATGCTAAACAAAGTTCACTATATGATCTTCCGTAATTCTTGCTTACACGTTTACATGCGGTTAGAATCGGTGATCAAACGATTACCATAAGAAGGGCTGTAATTTCACACAATGCTCCCCCCTTTTTTCTTTTTCTTTTTCTTTTTCTTTCTTTCTCTTTTTAGTAGTCAGCAAGATTCACGTCCAGATGGACGAGTTGATCATCGTGTACGCGTTCACCGAGAGACAACGATCAACTTTCTCGATTTCTCAATAAATTTTCAATGGCTTCTCGAAACCGACTCACGTGTTCGTCCAAACGTTCGGTAGGGAAGGTTACCGGCTCCTTTAAAAAGAGAATAAATTTGATACGAACGATGTGTAACTGTTGATGAAGGAACAAGGAAGAACAATCGAAAACTAGGTTCTTCAATGGATCTTCGAAAACGTGTACCTTTTTCTTGTCGACTACGTAATCTTAAAATTATATAGGCACGAGCTAATTTAATGTTGTTTCTTCAACCGTAGGCTCACGCAAGTGTGCGAATTTAAAGGGTCACGACGTATTATTAAATTTCCGCCCTCTCACATATTTATTTTTTAAACAAATAAGTTCAATGACCTTAGCATAGAATTGTTTTTCGTATTTGCATGCGAAACTTAAAATCAATGAGCGTGCATTAGTTTAAACGGTCAACTTCTAGTTTTCTTTTATTGCGTTTTTAGACGAAACCATCCCTAAGAAACAAAGTGCAATGATTTTAGCATAGTAATTTTTATTCTTTAAATCAGTAAGCGTGGCAAGTTAAGATAGTAAACAGGACGTGTCAATATTTTATCCAACTTCCTTGTAATTCTTTTTAAACGAAAACGAACAATCTTACAACCAAAAAACAAAGAATCAAATTGGCATCAGTCGTAGTATTTTATATTTTATTAGCATGTAACAAATTCGTAAGGGGAATTAAAAATCAACTTTTCGGTCACGGTAACTCGTCTTGATAGATCCCTTTTGATTATTCCTTTCGTTTCTATCCAAGAAAACTCGTGCCCGTTTGATCGAGGAGTTAAGGTAGTAGTAACTTGATACAAAACCTGAATCCGATGAAGAAGAGAAGGTAGGAGAAATCTAAGCCGACACGCCGGACCCCTTTGACGTAGTATAACGCGTTATAATAGAAGCACGTTCTGTACCGTGACACCAAACTTTGCCAAGCGTTATAATGAGACAAAGAAAAGAATAGTAAAAAAAAAGCCACGAGCGAGTGAACGAATGAACGAACGAACGAACGAACGAACGTACGAACGAATTTTTCGAATCCTCCTGCCGAGGCCAACGTAAGAATCAAATTTTAAATTACAAGTCACCATTACGTTAGGCGAAATTTTAATACACGTTGCACGCGACAACAAATGCTTTCATCTACAGATAATAAAGAAGCAGAAGAAAAATAAGAAGAAGGGAAATAACGGCAAAATGACGTAAAAAAAAATTCATCTCGTACGAAGAAGGAAAAAGAAGAAAAAAAGTGAAATGACTGAGAAGGTGATGGTAGGAAAAAAGAAAAGCAGGCGTCCGCGTAACTAGGATGAAGGAAGAGAGACGAAGCTGGGGTGAAAGGGGTGGAAAAGGAGAAAGGGGGATGGGTGTGGAAGGTCGGGAGAGAGAAAAAAGGGAGAAAGATGAGGGCATTTGCCGTCGGGGGTGGACGATTAAAATTTCAATTCGTTTTCCTCACGAACCTGAGTCAGCCCTTCTTCTCGTAGTCGTCGTAGTTTCATCGTTCCATCGTTCCGTCGTTCCAACATCTTTCGCGAGAAGACTTGGAAGAGTCGTGAGGTCCGGGGCAAGCGCCATGGACCACAGAGCCACCACTTTGTTATAATTTCCTTTAATGACGCGACCCTGCCCTCTTTTCCGCAATCCCCCTTGTCCTCCCCCTAACCTCCTCCCAACCATCCTTCCCCTTCCTTCTTCCTCTTACTCCTATTCCTCTTATTCTTCATCTTCCGACAACTACGACGAATATTTTTATTACTTTTCCCTGTCTAGCGGTTGCACACCATGAACCAACTTCAGCAACTCTCTCTCTCTCTCTCTGTCTCTCTCTCTCTCTTTCTATCTTTTTCTTTCTTATCACTTGCTTCGTCTCGAGAGACAGGTCACGAACTTTGTCAGCTCGTCGTGGAAAGATTTTACCGTCCCGATATTAAAATATTGTATCAAGTATGAATTGCAATCATTATTTCTAATCGAAATTTAAGACCTAAATAAAAAAATAATATTTAATAATTAATTTAATGAAATATTTTAATTTTAATTTCCAATTGGGATATGAGTTATAAAAGATGATCGTAGGAATTTTATTCGTGTGTGTAACGACGCAGGATGTTCAAGTACTCATCGAATATAAAAATATTGTATCAAAGATGAACTGCAATAAATATTTTTAACCCCATACTCTAAAGATCTAAAATCAATCAAATTACCTTTTACGGTATATTTCTTCGCGAAATATTCAAATATCAAAAGTTGCCATTAGAAATTTATTTCACGCGCGTGTAGAATGAAACAACATGTTTAAAAAGTCATAGAATATATAAAATATTGCGCGAAAGTATGAAACTGCGATAAATTTGATCAAACCGTAACGCATGATACATAAAATCGATCAAATTTTGAGTAAAACATTTATGATATTTTGATCATAATTTTCGATTGACATGAGCTAGCTAGGTAAAATGGTCGTAGAAAAGGGTTTTATCGTATGTGTGTATACGACACAGGATACTCGGGATCTCATCGATATGCGTAACGCGAGCATCGATTTGCAAGCGAAGCTGCCGTTAGCTCTCTCTCGATCCGTATTCGCGAGAAAAATGTTCTACCCGGGGAAAAACAATTCCGTACGCGCACGCGATGGGGATGGTATAAAGGAAGAAGGAAAGAAAGAAAGAAAGAAAGAAAGAACGAATGTACGAACCAACGAAAGAGACAGAAGAACGGAAAGGAAAGGAAAGGAAAGGAAAGGAAAAGAAAAGAAAAGAAGGGGTCGAACGAAATGTACGTCGTCGCACGTGTTACGAGAAAAGCTCTTTCCAGGATCCCCGTAGGATCTTGTGACGCTCTTGGAAAAAAGGATGAGGGGGAAGGTGGAGAATGAAAGCGGGGTAACGGGGAAGAGGAATAGAAAGAAAAGAAAGAGAAGGAAGAAGGAGAGGCGGTGGTGGGAGGAACGGGGGAATAGGGGGGAGTAAGGGGAGACGATGCAATGGGGACGAGGTTGGATTTCCTTAATAAAATGGGGCGCAAACGCCACGCCAGCGAATATCTAGCTGATAGTGGTTCGGTCAGCTCGCCGTCCACCTCGGAAAATGCCGACTACGATGAAAAGAGAAAGAAAGAGAAAAATAAAGTGAAAGAGAGAGAGAGAGAGAGAGAGAGAGAGAAAGTCGGTTTGGTTGGCTCGAAAAGTCGTGAACGGCTTGGGTGTGTTGCTTAGGCTGATTCAATCTGATGCTGGAGAGTTCCTCCTCAACCTCCTCCCCCTTTTACACCACCCTCCTTCCTTCTCAGTTCCACCCAACTGAAATTCACCCTCTCTTCTTACCATTGCTGGATATTTCTATCTCCCTCTCTCTCTCTCTTTCTCTCTTTCTACTTTCATCTTCTCGCTCGTCTCTTCTATCAGTGATACATATAACATCTATTCATATGTGTGTATTTGTCTGTCGGTCTGTGTGCGTCAGGGGGTGTATCACCCCTATGTATATAACTAACTATATATATATATGTGTGTGTGCATGTATATATAAAACGTTTTTCCGACGATTCTCGTTGACTCCTTGTCGTTTTACTTTAATCGGATACGATCGTGAAATAGGGAAGCTTCTTTCATCTCTCTCTCTCTCTCTCTCTCTCTCTCTCTCTTTCCCTCTCTCTCTTTATTCTCTTCTTTTCTTTCTTTTTTTATCTTCCCAAATTTAGGTGGAATACGTGTTTACAAAAAGATACAATGTTTGATAATTATTGCACCAGAGATATTTTGAACGTGCTTTTTATTGTTTGCTTATTTTTTTGAAAAGTTCTAACTGATAAATCACAATATACCATTTTACTGATAGTTCGAGATAATTTTTTGAAAATATCTTCAGTAGACTTGTATTTTCCTTGTGGAATTTAGAAAGCCTAGATTGTGATCTAAGGTAAGATATTAGAAAATAAGTTGTCTTACCCAATTTAGGTTTATCTTAATCTGACACATAATAGTCCGCTGAGAAAAGGTACTTACGATAATGTTGATTTAAAAATTATTTTTTATAAACGTATTAAAGAGAAGAAAATAAAAAATATCAAGCGAAAGTAAATGAATTCTGAGAAACAAGAAATTGATAAGAACAAAAAAAAACGAATAAGTGCATTTAGAGAATAACCGAGATAGATTTATCTGTGAAAAATATTTATGCATTTAATGATTCACATTTTCTATCATCTCTTTATCAATGAGTTTTTTTTTCTTCGAATTGTCGTTGCATCAAAAATATAATCTTGCCACTTTATCTTTAACAATGATTTGAAATACTACGAACATTTTCGCATTTAGTTTTCCGAGTTGTTTTCTATTGAATATTTTTTTTATGCTTTCTGCAGAAATTGTCATAAATGATTATTAATAATAATATTTAGAAATATAAGATAACTATACGTGATATGACACTCAATTGTTAATACCATTAACAATAATCAAATGTTTAATGAAAGAAAATATTAAATGTTCGAGAATACTATTCTGATATAGACGAAAAAAATCAATGAAAAGCTTTTTTTTTAAAGCACCGGTATGTAAACAAGTAGGTAGTAGTAAACTCTACAAATTAGCTTTCGGTATATAACGCGTTAAAAAATCTTTCGATTTATTAATACTTGATGCAAAAACGACAGATCGTTTCTAAATTGATCGGTGTATTCCATTTTCACGGAAATCGACAAGTGATTTCAATGCCTGTAATGCAGTACATGCATATATAAACTTCTTCTTAAATCGATATCGACCCTCGTTTGAAAGTTCGGTTACCGTACAACTAGCCTACGGACATGTTTCAAGTTGTTGAGACTTGATGATTGACAGGTTAATAAGTTTTTTAATTAAATACATTTCTTGTCGTATTTTTAAAATAATTTTTTGTTTTGTTTTTTTCTTTTTTTAAATAATTGCATAATCATGCACACGAATTTTTAGGATAAATATGTCTCTTATAAATGATTAAATATATTATATAATATATCGTAACCTTGAATATATTTTATAGATATTATATATAATTTTATAGTTTTTTTTTTTTATAGATTAATTAAACAAAAATTTATGATGTTTTAAAAGTTATCTTATCTTATTTATAGATTTTTTTTTCGGAAGTAAATGTAATTCTTGAATGATAATAAATACTCAAGGTTTGGTTTTCGTTTCCGTTTTGTATTATAGATATAACACGGTTATTTACCAAGTAAAGACTCCGATGTTTATTTTTCTTTTTCCTCGGCTTTTCGAACCTGTCGTATGCAATAAACGAATATATATTATTCAAATCTTGTATCTTACCTTTCTTTTCGAACAAATATTATCGAAAAATTGAACCTTGTTGACTTTTTTCATAATATCAATAACTTAACATTCACAATAATGTTATCAAATGATTCCTATAATCGTTCAAAATCACAAATTAATCCTCAAAATGATTGCAATCATTTAATCAATTTTTGTATAATATATTTTTGTTAGGAAAAAAAAAATAAAAATAAAAATCGTATGACATTTGATACGAAATAAAAATTGGATGCAACGTTTGAGGATTTTTAGGTAGATCGAAGAAAAACTTGGATTCAATAGGCGATCTCAATATTCGATCTCGAAAGTCGAAACAGCGTGCATTGTTTCGAAGCTCGAGCCAGAAGGGCTGGAATCCCCATAAACTAATTCGTCCTTTATGTAAATCTACCACGTGACTTTGGTATCTCATGAATACATACATGCCTTTAGACTTTTTACTTCGAAGCAAAACGAGTGCTAACAGCGCATTCAAAATGGAGACTTCCAATTTTGTCGTGAACCGATGGATGCATCATTATTTCAAATACACCATACAAATTAAAAACCTTTGAGAACAATTATTTTCACAAATGTTTTCTATTAACCTTGAGCAAATGCTTCAAACGTAACCTCATCTGTAACAATAGCTCAAACAGGATCAAAAAATCTTTCAAATTCTTAATCGTGTTTTCTATCAAACAATTTTAATGACTTTGTACATCATAAATTTTGTTAATGCAATAAGTTTGTAAAAACTACTAATCCACATATGTAATACCAGACGATAAGTTTAGAATAAGAAAAAAGAACAACGTGATTCAAACGTTGGTCGTATGTGACCAGCATACGGAGCCACGTGGGTCATCGATGACCGACACTGCTCTATTATTTTATATTTTATCCAAAAATCGTGGCCTCTCTATATGGGAAACCCTGTAAAATTAGAATACACAGGTTGGTGATGAGATGTTTTATTTTTCAACACAGGTGGTCGTACATTGGTTCGTTATAAACGTATTCATAGCAAGTACTTTTACAGGGAAAAATATAGTCGTAGGATTTTCTGTAAAGGAAAGAAGAAAAAAAATGAGAATAAAAGAGAGGGAGAGAGAGAGAGAGAGAGAGAGAGGAAAGGAGTGTCGCATTGAGTATGCAAAGTGCACGAGTCGAGGAGTTGCTTCCCCGGTAGGAAAAAAAAGGATATAGTAAAAAAAATGCAAGGTTACCCACATTTCTTTTTTTATTCACCCATAGAGCAGTTTCGTCCTGGCCGCTGAGTTTCGGGGTGATGCCGAAACGAGATGAACGGAACGAGTCGAACGAAGCGGGGGATGCAGGAGGAGGAGGTGGAGGTGGAGGAGGAGGAAGAAGAGGAGGAGGAGGAGAGTGTTAGGTTCGAGAAGAGAAACGAACGGGAAACAGGCAGCGGTGGCGGAGAGAAGATAAGAAAGGAGATAGAGAAGAGAAAGAATGATAAGAAAGAAAAAATAAAGATTGTTCCTTATCATCCGGTAATACCTGGTGCGATTTTTTTCCGTAGCTCTACGAACTTTTAAGCATCGCTCGATTCGGTTGTATCTCATTCAAACGTGAACGAATGTTGTTGTTCTTTTAAATTAATCGAAAATTTCTAAAATTACACATTTTTCTTTTTATTTATTTTTTTTTTTATTATACTATATGTCCTTGAAATAAAATGTTTGTTCGAAAAACCATGATTTCGAGAATACGTTCTCTGCTTATGCGACGGAACGTTCACTGTGAGACGCTTTTGTCGATATTTCTTTTGTTACAATTTCTTTCTTGCTTTCCTTTTTTCGAACAAAAAAATAAATAAAAATCCTATAACTTTTTTTTTCCAAGACAATTGAATGAGACAACTTTGTGAAAACATAAAAAACAAAACGTAGGAAAGATTTTCTCTCGTATATCTTATTTTTTTAGCACTTCCGTCAGTAAAAAATGTAGGAAAAAAAACTAAGTTGTACATTTACAAGTATATATATTTATAAGAATTTATTAGAAGTTATTCCATTTAGAATTAACAAGCGCCAAGGTCAAAGTCGCGAACGAGATTAAAGCGTAAGAATGGAAGAAGATCGGAAGGGGTGGGATTGGTGGGGTAGGTTGAAGGGCATTTCGAAGGCAGGTTGATTCGTTCGGTAACATCGGTAACACTTTTCGATCGAGAAACTCGAGCTTCGACCGTGGGAGTTTTAGAAAAATCTCACCCAACAAAGTTTCACGAGTAGCAAGGACATTGGGCGCGCTACGAGAGAAACCTACGAGAGGCGAGGAGAGAAGAGAAAGAGAGTGAGAGAGAGAGAGAGAGAGAGAGGGAGAGCATATATCACACAGCTGTGCGAGGATTCGCCTGTTGTGTGTTTGCGCGCGCACGTGCGCGACAGAAAAGACGTGATCTGAGAGAGAGGAGAACGAGAGAGAGATAGAGAGAGAGAGAGAGAATGATAGAGAGGGTTGGAGGGAGAGAATTGTTCTTCCTTGGGAGAACTAGAAGTGGGAGAAGACAGGACCTAAGAGAGAGGGAAAGAAAAGGATGAAAAACGAGCAAGTATAAGAATGAGTATGAGAGAGAAAGAGAGAGAGAGAGAGAGAGTATAGTCCTGCAGGATCCAACATCGTCTTTCGTGAGACGACGATGACGACAAAGCTAAAGTGTGGGAGAGAGAAATATTGGAAGTGGGGGGAGTGAGAAAGAGAGAAGATTGGTGATTCGGTGAGAAGGGAAAGGGATGGTCCGGAACGCAGAGAGAGGAACAAGGTGGGGGTAAGGTACGCTCACGTCTCAAATTCGGTTGGCTGTCTCGAGGCGCTGGTATTCTCTCTCTCGCTCTCTCTCTCTCGCTCTCTCTCTCTCTCTCTCGCTCTCTCTCTCTCTCTCTCTCTCTGACACATACACACAGTCATCTCCTCTATTAACCGTGTGCGTGCGTCTGTTTGGCACGTATTTCTCGTAGGAAGGAGAAATCGGTGTAGATCGACCGTGGTATACTGAACCGAGAGAGATAGATTCTAACGAGGAAGAGTGGGAGTCTCGTAGTGGTAGGGCGACACTCTCTGATATAGAATGTGAGAAAGAGAGAGAGAGAGCGAGAGAGACAGTAAGTGAGAGTGAGCGAGAGAATAGACGTGGAAGGCGGTAAAAGAAGGAAAGGAAGGGGAGGATTGGAGAGGGTGAGTGATTCCAGAGAACAGGGTGGGGATAGAGCTTTCTTGCTCATAGTTTACTTGCCCCCATCGAGAAATCCCAACCAGAGTTGTACCGGCTTTCGTAGCTAACGGATCTGATACTCCGGCATATTCGTTGACATACTGGAAGACGCGTGCACCGAGAATATAGTTGATCGTGTGAAAAGTCAAAATTTCGCAAACGTAATTAAAATTACGAGTGTTGTTACAGTGAGTGAGGAAAACATCGACAAATTCAATCGATTAAATTATTCGTTTATTTAATCGAGCATTCAATTTGCTTAATTATCGACTACGGATTAAGCATTTTAAACGATATAGTAGATTGTTGTCGAGTCCAGCGATCGTATTTATCATTGCAATTCATCGCTACAGTCACGAGTTTTTTTAACTCCTGCTTAATCCAATTAAATCGTTGTCTTTGCTTCTATAAAACGGGTGGAGTTTCTTTATTTTTTGTTTTTTGTTTTTGGAATATTTGTGATCGTTTGCGAAAATAATCGATTTAATTTTTTGGACAATTAATTGATCTGAAAGATCTTGCGTGTGATACGTGATTGTTTACAAATGAAAAACATTGGGACACTTGTTGTGATTGGTATCCTTTATTATTACAAAAGGAAGAATGGATTGTAGCGATACAGAGAAGATCACAGTTTCAAGGGATAACACATTGTGATGACCGATGATTCAGCTAAAGGATCCAATCGTTCGATACTTATTTGAAGAATCCACGTACGGGATCATCGCAATTAAGGAAAAGAGATTACACAAGTGAGAAAGATTGAAAGACAAATAAAAAAAAAAACAACGCTTTACGCAATATTTCTTTTCCCTCCTCTTTTCTTTGTTTCTGTTTATTAATGATTATTATTATTATTTAATACAATATTTTTGTGCTGTATGTTGGCTATATAATTTTTAGATTGGCACCTTGTTTTTATTTTTGCTTGTTCATTTAACGCTTTTTTTCCACAGGATCTCTCCTCTTCTTTTTCTTTTTCCTCGAATTCAGTCTGCTTTTCGTTTGGTTTTTGGTTTTAGGACTTTTCTTAAAATTAATTTTTTTTGTTCTTGCGCTTTTTCATTCAATCATACCGTTCAATCCCGCGAATAATTTCTTTTTTCAGAACACGCGCGAAAAATCGGAACAACGTCAAAGGCACCCAGCGTCGCACGGGCGCTGTCGATCCGCGCACAGTTCCACTATTCCCTTCTTGGGTTCATCGAATACCCCCTGATCATTTCGTGAAGGGAAAAGTGACAATGCGGTTGGCTACCGATCAGCCAAAAAACTTGACAATTATATGGTTCCTTGTGATGCGTTTAGGTGCGATCTTATGATAAATGTAGAACACGTTTTATTTTAACATTTTTTTCTTTTTTTCTTTCCTCATTAATTTTTACTTAATTACGACTAATACTCGCGAGCGTTGAGATTATTAGGGACTACAATATCATTGATAATAATTACGACTTCAACGTGGATTCAATCGAATACGTCACAAATTACGCGTTGTGTTGTGAATAAAAAAGAAAGAACGGGATTTTCCTTTTTTTTTTTTTTTTTTTTTCTAAAAACTATCGTCGTAATATAAACAAAGTAAACTGTTAGACTCATACATAGAGAGAGGGAGAGAGAGAGAGTGAGAGTGAGAGAGAGAGAAAAAGATAGATAGAGAGAGAGAGAGAGAGAGAGAGAGAGAGAGAGAAAGAAAGAGAGAGAGAAAGAGAGAGAGAGAGAGAGAGAGAGANAGAGAGAGAGAGAGAGAGAGAGATAGCGTTAGAAGGAGCAACAAAAATAAAACATTAATAGTAGTGAAAGTGAAAGAAAAGAGTTGAGTTTCGTCGAACGGGTCAAGCGCGAACGCGCGCGCTTCCCTTGCGCGGAGCAGAAGCGTTAATTTCGTTACTACTGCATTTTCGATCTTAAAGCGTTTAAGAGAAGAATAAGTAGCTGGAGTATAGAAAAGTAAAAAAGATATAAGAAAGTAAAATTATAAAAACTTAATATGAGTGAAATAAATAACGTTGAAAAGCTGCAAGAACAAGATCAAGATCAAGAGCAGCAGCTGCAGCAGCAGCAGCAGCAGCAGCAGCAGCAGC